>NC_068990.1:70486678-70508558 GCF_001194135.2 Octopus bimaculoides
ATATATATATATATATATATATATATATATATATATATATAATATGAATTACAAGTAGCACTAGTGTTGCAAACATCATTGACCATACATACTCAGTGTATGTGCTTTGCTTGTTCACCAGTAAGCTGCAATTAGTATGGTGGAGATGACTCCATCAAAGTGCTCAGTGTTAAAAGACCTGAAAGTCATAGGCAGGTAAGACAACTTACCCCAAATCCCATTCATGAGTGATGGACATCGATGTTTTGCCATTTTTGTGGCTCATCAACATCATGTACCTGAAACAAATTGGAGGTGAACTGAATTGCCAGTCCATGACTATATACAAATAGTGTAAAAAGCATATAGTTGGTATATATGTACCTTATAGTTTTTGTGTGTGTATGTGTATTACTAGTGTCCCATAAAACACACACCCTGTACACTCTGTAAAGTGTAAGGTTGTGAGGAGTTGTCAAAGATATGACAATTCTCATGAAATAAATGCATCCAGTCCATTCTGTAAAGTGGTTGATGATAGGAAGGACATCAAGGTATAGAAACAAAACACATGAGCAAAATGTAGTCGCCTGAGATGCTTTATTGAAGACAAGTAGGACCTGTGAATATTTCACGGAATTAATGGTAAGCCTACTGGGTTATTTTTGAAAACTATATCCAAAAACCTGAAAGTATAGCATATGTTGTGTCTGTATGGAAAGATAGTCGCTAATCTGCTATCCATTGAAAAGTGAAAGAAATTGGAATACGATGATTACTTAATGCACTTTATATATACACTTTATATACTTTATGCACAATTTCATAGACTTAATACACAGCGCTCATAAAATAAATATTCACTCTTATTTTCCATTTTTCCATTTAGCAAAAAAAAAAATCCCCATACATATGATACAACCCTTCGTTAAATTGCATATATCTGCCACATAAGCGTGAATATTTCACAGAATTGCACTTACGCTCATGCAGTAAATGATATGTGATATAAAAAACTTAGTTCAATTTAAAAAAATACACTATTCACTCACCACCTTCTCCACCACCACCATCACCTCTCTCTTTCTCTCTCTCTCTCTCTCTCTCTGCCTTTCTTTAACCTCACCGTTAGAACATCACCCCTCTGCTAAAATTATATTTTTAACTCTCTTCCTCTTTCAACTAACTTTTTTACCCCCGTGATAGATATTACATTCCTCCTACCTCACGTCATGGATGCTTCTCTCTCCCTCTTTTTTTCTTTCTCCATCTTTTTTCTCTCCCTCTTTTTTCTCCTTCTTCTTTCTGTCTCACTCTTTGCCTTATCCTCTTTTTCTTTCTCTTCTATTTCCCTTCAACTAATCAAGTGAAAGCGTTACAATTACATTCCCTCTACCTCACGTCATGGATGCTTCTGCCTCCCTTCTTTCTCCCTCCCACTTTCTCTCTCTCTCCTTTCTCCCTCCCACTTTCTCTCTCTCTCTCCTTTCTCCCTCTTTTTCTCTGATCACATGCAAGCATTACCGATAGGCTAAGTAATGCAATAACAAGGAGAATTATTGTAAGATTCTTCAATTTCTTCTACCATTTCCATACTTAAACTACCCTATTATCACTCTAATTACCTCCACTATGAATTATAACACCTCAGTAACCTGCTGTTTCTAGCTAGCCATCTGAATAGCTCACCAAATATTTTGAAATTTTTCCTTCAAGGTCTCTGCCAGTTCATTACACTTGGTACTTAAATTCTTTTGATGAGAATTTTTTAGCTGATGTTACAAAAGGTATACAAAATATTGGGTCATCCCATGAATAATGCAATATTTTCTATTGCATGAACTAAAAGTCGGAGGGGGAGGGGGTAAATTACCTGCACCAACTTGCTATAAAAGCAGGTAGTAATTTTACCTTGTACTTATTCTTAGTGCAAGTTTTGAAGAGTGCAGTTCGATTTTAACTGTTATTTTTTCAAAGCTATTATAGAAGTGACAAAGGAGCATGTTTAGCATATTTTGCTTTGTGTGTTCAATAAAGGCAACAACGCAATGGAAAGTGCAAGGAATATTATTGCAGTGTATGGAGATCAGACAATAAGCCAGTGTCAACAATGGTTCCAAAAATTCTGAGCCGGAAACTACAGCCTAGAAGACAAACCTCATCCTGGAAGATTTGTTGAGCTTGATGAGGACATCCTGCAAACCCTGGTGGAACAAAATCCCATCATAACCATTGAGGAACTAGCAGAGAAGCTTGGATTTGGTCATTCAGGCCATTGCTAGAAGAAAAACGACTATCTTTGGTTTCAAGACAAAAAGCATTTTTCCATCAGGATAATACTCGGCCACATACAACAAGTATGACATTCAAAGGCTTGAACAGTTTGAATGGGAAACGATGCCCCACCCACCATATTCACCGGACATTGCCCCATCTGATTATCATTTATTCTGCAGTCTTCAAAATCATTTGGATGGAAAAGATATGAATTTTGTAAATGAGGTCAGAACAGTATTGGAGGAGTATTTTTCATCATGGACAAGTGAGTTTTGGAAGAGGAACCTTGCAAGTCTACCAGATAGATGGAAGAGCATTGTAGAAAATGGAGAGTATATTTTAGATTAAAATAGAACTTTATCTTAATTTTGAAAAATAAAAGAAGTATGAAAAAACTGCATTATTTATAGGATGGCCCAATATTTCAACTCACAGCAGTTGCTGCTTCTGTACAAGGCTCAAGGAATGTCCACAATGGTGAACTTTTCTCATGTCCAGAGAATGACCACTTGACTGATTGGCATTCAGCCACTTATGGACACACACCAGCCTCTGACCCACAGATGTACTATCTCCTTTCTCTGTCTTTTCTACTGCTACTATTATGACCTCTGTTCTTCAAAAACTTGTTTCATCTCCTACCTTCATTACTTGGACATCATCAACCTACTCGTCTTTCCTCCTCCCATCACCCTTGTTGAGTCCCCCACCTCATTGCACTCACCGCTACACTCAGTACGTCCTCTTCAGAACATCATCCCTCTGGAATCTTCTACCTGCTTGTGTCTTTCCCACAGGTGTTGACTTGCAATGGTTTAAAGGGAACATCCTACATAGATAATGAGTACTCTATCCCTTCTACCTGACTCAACAAATAAAAAAAAATGGGAAAAGAATTCATACTCTTTTTTTATCAAAAAGTTGGTTTTAGTGATAAGTAATATGCAATCTTATAGCAATGCAGTATCACTTATAATTATGTTCAGCAATTAAATTAGAACCTTAACAAAATGATGACATAGGATAAGAATGACTGAATTTAGGGTGAAAACCATTAAACCAATTCCATCAAGGGTTTGACAAACGTAGAATTTAAGGATGAATAAAATTTGTTGTTGCTGTTGTTCTTTTATGTTAATTATATTCAGGAATTGTAGAGCTGTCTGCATTCTAGTGAGTAACACTTATTAATCCAACATGTACCATTGCTTATAAACAAATAAATTCTTTGCCAATATTATCTGAATTTTTATTTATTTATTTATGTAATTTTATTTCAGTGAACATGTATGCAATCTAAGCTGGATGGGAATGTTGGTGTGTGTATATGTGCATGTGTCTGCCTGTGTTTATGTGTGTATGTGTGTGTGTGCATGCATGTCTGTGTGTGTCTCAGAGTCTTTCTTCTTTTTTATACTTAATCTTCTTTTATATTTTTTCTGGGGTTGATGATGGGGAGGGAGTTTTCAAGGGTTTAGAATTCATGTTCTGGAATAAGCTGTAACTGATCCAAGACAGATCAAAAGAAAAAAGTTCTTCAGAAACAATTACAACAACAGCAACAGCAACAACAACAACAATGACAATAATGGTGCACTATTAACTACTACAACAACAACAGTTATGCATTAACAACAACAACAGAAATAGCTGCAGCAGTTGAAAGTGCATCAAAAACTGCAACACTAAGAAATGTAGAAAAATGCACCAACAACAAGAACATTAATACAGGTAGAGAAATAACTGCTGCACTGACACTCATCAGCAAACAACTATGAAAATAACTACAACAACAACCACCATCACAACAACAACCATTATGTAATACAGGTCGATGTTTTTTATATCATTATCCAGAATTTTCATGACATTCAGCATATTTTTAGTGAATTTTTATTGTTATTTTTATCATTCCTGAAGAGCTTCACATTGCTAATAATGACATATTTTTTATTGACGCATACATATCCACACACCTGCACATGCACACACACACACATACATATACACATACATGCATACATATATATATATATATATATATACACACACACGGATATACGTGTATGTATACATATATACAGATACATAGAGAGAGAGAGAGAGAGAGAGAGAGAGAGAGAGAGAGAGAGAGAGAGAGAGGAAAAAAGTCAAATTGATGTTACAATCATTTCCATAAATGGACAATATCTCTATTCCATATCTCATACAATGTTATGGAATACATGCCATAATATATGGAAATATGTAATAATTCTATAGTCCATTAGCTTCCTCAGATGTCATGATTTGAAGGCACCATCAACCAAATGCCATTGAATGGCTGATAGTTGTTCTGTGGTTAATGCTTTGTTCTATAAGATGAATTCCAGCAGGTTTTTAAAACTTTATTTTGACTTACTTTTATTAAAATTTATTGTCTTAAAACATACAGGAAATATCAAAGGAAAGCTATAAGTATTCATTCTATTTATATATTGTGACATGCCCAAATGAACTCATCCCAAAACATTCATTTGGTCGATGGTGCCTTCAAATCATGACTTTTGAAGAAGTAAATGGATTATAGAATCATTACATATTTCCATATGTTATGGTATGTATTCCATAATATTGTATGAATTGCATAACATTGTATGAGATATGGAATAAAAATAATGTTTGTTTATGGAAATAATTGTAATGTCAATTTAACTTCTTTCCCCATGTCAATTATTACTTTTATCATTCACTCTGCAGGACTTATTTTAAGTCTACTGGATCTTACCTTGGAGTTGTATAATGCCCCCATTTATACCAATCAATGTTTTATAGATCCCCATTTTAATTTCGGAATACTATGCTAGCCAGGATCTAGTGTGATATGTTAATGAGGTGATAGCCAACATTATTTTATCCCCCTCAATCTATATATACCTTTTTTATTCTTTTATTCTTTACTCGCTTTGGTTATTTGACTGTGACCATGCTGGAGCACCACCTTAAAGGGTATTAGTTGAAGAAATCAACCCCAGGCCTTATTTTTTGTAAGCCTAGTACTTATTCTATCAGTCAGTTTTGTCAAACTGCTAAGTTACAGAAACATAAACACACCAGCATTGGAGACACACGAATATATACATATATATATTTACAAAGGGCTTCTTCCAGTTTCCGTCTACCAAATCCACTCACAAAGCTTTGGTCAACCCGAGACTATAGTAGAAGGCATTTCCTCAAGGTGCCATGCAGTGGGACTGAACCCGGAACCATGTGATTAGGAAGCAAACTTCTTACCACACAGCCACGTCTGCATTTATATATATATATTAATAGAATTTCTTTACAAGCTTAAAGTTTATAACCAAACACTATGCATTGACTAAGTTAAATAGTTTAATATTGGGGCATATAAGCCCTTGACGGAAAAAAAATAGGGTTTAGAAATAATCGGTATTTTGCCCGTCCCTCCAATCTGAGCTTAAATTTTGCCAAGGTCAACTTTGCCTTTCATGGTCTCTTTTTGCCAAACCACTAACTAACATGGACATAAACATACCAACATTGGTTGTCAAGCGATGGTGGTGGGGAGGGGACAAACACAGACACACAAGCATATACATATATACAATGGGTTTCTTTCAGTTTCCTTCTATCAAATCCTCTCATAAGGCTTTGGTCAGCCCTAGGCTATAACAGAAGTCACTTGCCCAAGGTGCCATGCAGTGGGACTGAACCCAGAAGCATGTGGGTTGGGAAGCAAGCTTCTTACCCCACAGCTATACCTGCGCGTATCATATATATATATATATATATATATATATACAAGAGAAAATAAGATGACAGAGGAATAAACAATTATCTTCTGAACTCCATTAGCTTACAGCTGTTTCTGCTATAAGATAGCAGTGGATTCATGTGTGCTTGAGTAACACCTTATAACTTCGTTGGAGTCTCGAATATGAAGATCAGTTTATTTGCCCTTCCTCGGCCTCTTTTTGATCCACAACTGCAGTTCAGTCATGGAGACGAGCTGCGGGAAAGCGCACCTACAAACGGTGACCACACCTGTTCACCATCGTCTACGTAGAGCCGGAGATGTCACAGTCTTAGCGCATGTCTGCGCATCATCAACCACGGCATGTCCAGCCCTCCTTTTAACGGGTGTTGGTAGCAAAGATAGATAGTTAGATAGATAGACAGACAGATAGACAGACAGATAGGTAGATAGATAGATAGATAGATAGATAGATAGATAGATAAATGTTTCTTTATTGGCCACACAGGGCTGAACACAGAGGGGACAAAATACAAAGTAGAGCTTTTCTTTTTGGGAAGGAAAGAAAAAAAATGAAAAAAAAAGGTGGGGTTGAATTTCGATCAAAAGGGGTCGTAGATAGATAGATAGATAGATAGATATTCACTACCCATCCTACCATTGAAGACATGCTAAACAATGATGATAATGATACACACACATACTCTCTCTCTCTCTCCCTCTCCCTCTCATATCTACACTGGCAAATAGTGAAATCAATTGATTATCAATATTCTTTTTCCCTTTTATTTATTTATTTTTTTTTAGTTTGTGTTATAAAGCTATCTCTTCCTCTTGCCCACTTTCCTTCTGAGTCATCATATTATCATGGTGTTCTTTGTTTTTGTTGTTGTCATTGCTGTTGCTGCTTGGTTACAACTCCAATACCAGATAGGCAGTGCTAACCTCTGCCTTCTTAAGTGTGTGTGAGATTTAGCCCACGCTTAGAGCACAGCAGCCACATACAGTGTCACTTCATACTATTTTGTATGCACCCTGTTAATGTGTCACAGATAATCACCTCAGTACCAATACAGTGTGTTTTATCAATGAATACATATTTATCAGTCATAAATTTAATATACAATATACAGATTTATATAATCCAGTGGTAATCACAAAAACAGTCCTTTAGAGGACCAAACTACAAACCACATAGTAAACCGATACATAGAAGTGTAATGTAGAGTCCAATGCAGTAGAAATCCAGTGAATCCAATCAGTGAAAATCGTTTTATGGGAAGTATATAGAGTATAAAGAAATCCAGGAGGTATGAGATGAATATATTTATTTCACCAGCAGTTATCCATGGGGTGACAACCGTTTCACAGTCTACATCATGCAAAAATAGTTTATTTTAGTATATAATACAAGAGGGTGCTGAAAAGTTCCTGGCTTTGAGGGTATTGTGAAAGGTCTGGTTGGAGACCCAACCTTCCGAGTTCTTTTACAGGACTTAGAAAAACTGAAGGACCACTGCAATTAGTGTGTTAATCTGAGAGGGGAATATATGTTCAATAAAATCATGATTAACTGATCCACCTGTATTTTCTTATACCCAAAGCCAGGAACTTTTCAACACCCACTCATATATTATTTTACATGTAGGCAATAATATGTTTGCTATAAATTGCATTGTACTGTTGTACATTTTACAAAACAATGTGAATATTAAAGGCTAGATATAGATATATACCTGTCATACACATCTGTATTTAGTCTCACTTTGACCAAAATAAAGGCAGTTTTGTTAGTTTAAGATGAGAATTACAGCTATTCATTTCACAACCTTTATCTTTCATGCAGATCCTTGTAACTTCTCTCTCCCAGGTAAAGCGGTAAGATTGCAGTGCAACCAACCAAGAGATAAGAGGTTTATATTAATATCTTGTGACTGCTTTACTATTGTGTCTATTGTTAAGAAACTTGACTCTCACCAATAAAAATTCATGTTGGAATCTTCTTCACATTGGAGTATGAGATGTTGATGCTGCTGCCTCTACTTTCAAACAACTGAGACTAAATCCAAAAGAAAACCATTTAATTATCTGACAAAGAACCACTCTTTAACTTGCTACAATCATTCAGTGCATTATATCCTCTTTGTGTCTCCTCCTCTACTGCTACTGCAATGACTTCTGCTCTTTTGAACTTGCTGTCTGTAGGCTTTCTCCACTAATGCCCACCTACTTGGCCAGATTCACTGTGCCTTTCTCACCTTTCAGGCTTTGAACTTCCACTAGTGACTGTAATTCTTTAAAATTCTGTCTCTTCCCATACTTTTCCTTAAACCATTGACATATCACTGTTTAAGAACAACAATCTTCAAATCTATTTCACCAGGCTGGGAGTGACTACAAAGGTCATGAACATTGCTTTTCCTACTCGTCTTCCTAGCTTATTGAAAAACAAGACTAAATACATACATACTGCTATGGGTTTATATTCCACTACTGTAAACTGTAGCAAGACCACAAAACTGAAAAATCTTTTAATTGCTAATTAGAACTCAATTCAGTTCCTCTCATGAAATGTGATAGACCAGTGCTCTAGGCCTGCAAATTTGAGAGTCAGCAGGTTTCTATAGATTTAACTGGATGACAGTTAAGTCCACAGAAAATCGAAGTTGGACACTATCCCCATGCATCCTTTCACTAACCCCTTTTGATACAAATCTACCTGAGACCATGATACAAACTTCTGATTTTAAAGTGATCTAAATTAAAACCTTCCATCAAAATTTCACATTAATTTATGTTCCAAACACCAGCTTAATTATGAGAAAGTTATTTTACTTCTTTATTTTCAAAGTTGATTGACACAAAGACAATGTACTTCAACAGAAATATGGTAGGATAAAATAAGGCCAAATTGTTTGTTTGACCCAGGTCACCATTACCCCCATAGACTTATCATCAAAGACATTCCAACCATACCCATCATATTTTTTTGTGTTTCCAAAATTATATCTTCAGGACGCTGAACCTTTCAGGTGAGATGACAAAGGACTGAGATGCCTGCTGCCTTGTTGTACTCAAGACCCATACTCTGCAACAGAAATGTTAAGACCGGTCCCTTTGGTGGTGAAAGGCACTCATGGTGGTGCCATGTAAAAGTGTCCATGTGGTATCACATAAAAGCACCCATGCAGTGCAATGTAAAAGCACCTATGCAGCACCACATAATAGCACTTGTGAGGTTCCATGTAAAAGCACCCAGCACACTCTATAAAGTGGTTGGCACTAGGAAGAGCATCCAGCTGTAGAAACCATGCCAAATCAGACTGTAGTCTGGTGCAGCTCCCCAGCTTGCTAGGTCTGGTCAAACCGTCCAACCCATGCCAGCATAGACAACATACATTTAATGATGATGATGATGATGATGATGATATTGCTCAATATGTCCTTTTTCTCTTTTTTGATAACAGTAGGGTGTTTTTTGAGGGAGATTTTGGTTCTATTTGTAACAAGTTCTACATCATTAGAAACTATGGTCAACTTACTCTTTGACAAGCTACCTATACACTGTGTATTTATGCTTGTGTGTGTGACTGTATATGTTTGTGTGTATATACTTGTCTGCAGCAATTATTATCTCATTTAGATGTTTAGGTCTCTTTTTTTGTTGTTTTTCTGGAGCAGAGCTTTTACCCCTACCATCTCATTTATCATCTTTGTAAACTCCTCCCCACCTTTGGGTGATGGTGGTGGTGGTGGTGGTGGGTTAGGAGGAGAAATAGTGGTATAGAACATAAAGGGCAGGTTTATTGAATCAGGATGTTGTGAAATGTGTTTTATTTCCTTGTTTGTTATTGTACCTAGGTGCAGCACTTCCATCTGTTTATAGTCCTCTCTTATTTCACAGTTCATCCATTTATCCAGGCAGCTATGCCTCCTCCATTCACCTCCATGCACCGATCAGCCTTTCTCTCCTCCACCACCCCATACCTTGTCTCTCTTTTTTTTTGTTTTCCTCCCCTGACCAGTATCCTTCTCACACTGCATACATCAGCTGATCAGCAATCACCATGAACAGCACCAGCAGCAACAACAGTAGCGGCAGCAGTTTCTAAATAATGAGTTATATTGCCTTGTATCTTTTTAGTACTTCACTACTGTGTCCTGTATACAACAATAATAACCATCTTTTATTAGACACAAGTACTCAAAGGCAACAGAGATGGAATGAAGGACAGCTTAATAATGATAATAATAATAATAATAATAATAATAATAATGCTTTCTTTATTCACCACGAAGGGTTCATAAAAATGTTGAGCATAGTACTGGACATTACAATAGGATACATAAAGAAGCATGTAAAAAGTAGAAAAAATGGTGATAATATAAATTCTAATGATGAATTATTCTCCAAAATAGGGAGACACCCTCAGGCTGCTCATGGAAACTCCACAAAACTATGGTCACTCTGACCACTAGGGCAAGTGCCCTCTCAACATTGTTTTCCTTCAATTTACAAGAACATGCTTAGAGGAGGCCAGTTCACTCAGACCAGTCTTGCCACATTCACCCACCTTTTTACAAAATTGCTAGAAGGCAGCACTTCCTTTCCTACCCTAACTTTCCTTTTCAAGTGAAACTTCAAAACGTTAATGAGGTCTTGGCCAAAGAGGAAAGTATCTGTCTTCAGCCATTTCAATCTGGTCCACCACACAACCTCCTTCACTAAGGCTACAAAACAGGTAAACACTGCCTGCCATTTCTGACCATAAGAGTGAGGCTTGATGATCTTCACAATGGTCTCAGCTGATAGATGGATCCATCCTACATGTGACAGCTGGTGTTTGACATAAACCCACTAATCATTAAGGCTTGGGCACTGGATGAAAGCATGCAGAACAGTTTTGTTGCTCTACATACATTTAAGGCAAACCTGGTTGACAGCACTTCACAGTCTGTAGAGTTTATCCTGAAATGGCAATGCTTCCCAGTAGCACTGCCAGGCCAAGGATGTCTGGAAATTATCCATGAGCCCCAGTCCTCTAGAACAGACCAGCCAGTTGATTATTGTCAATGTCCAAAGTCTCCTGAAGAACATCATTGCACTTGCTCACCACTACTCCTCTATAGAATTCTAAAGTGGAACTTCCACTGACTACATTGATTGACTGATAGAGGACTGTCAACACCTGATGACACTCTAGGTGCCAGGTGCACTACCTTGGTCTCAGCTTGATCCAGGATTGCAGCTTAGTCAAAGAAAAGTGCTACTTTATCTAGATACACCATTCATTCATGTTCACATTGGCACATTTGGGAAATCCAGTTGGTACCTGTCAGACAGTTGGAAGTACAATAATGATAATTATAATAATCCTTTCTACTGAAGGTACAAGGCCTGAAATTTGGGGAGAGAGGTCTAGTTGATTACATTGATCTCAGTATGTAACTGGTACTTAACTTATTGACTCCAAAAGGGTTAGGGATCAAGTCGACTTCAGCAGAATTTGAATTCAGAACATAGCGATGGGCAAAATACTGCTAACGATTTTGCCAGCTCATCCAACATAGTAACGATTCTGCCAGCTCGCTTGCCTTAAGTATAATAATAATAATACTAACAATAATAAAAACAAAGACTAAAAGCAAAAAGTATCAACCAAAATTTGTTAAAATAAATCTGTTAAATGACAAATAATTGTGACTGACAGTAACAACAACAACCACCAATACTAAACTATTAGAATAACAAAAACAAATGCAGTAACACAACAACAGTCCTGAATAAACCATATAAAAACAAGAAAAGGTCTAGCCAATGAGAGAGCCTTAAGTGGTTTCTGAACATGCTACAAATAACAGCCAAATCTTCAACTTGCATGTTCTTCATTGAAGAAAGTAAACATTAGATAGTGTAGTGCTAGGTACCCTTTTCCCTGTAAATAGACAGGATAGTCATGGCTGGAAAGTTTTTGATCATTGGTCTACTTTCATCATAGATCTAACCATTTTGGCTAAATAAAGATAAAACACTAACATGTTATTATAACAATAGAAGTGAACTACTACTACTACTACATTAGTTGGTGAGAAGCTTTGTAGGTAAGAATACTAAGTTGTACCTGTGGTAGTGGTGTCATTTACCACAACCACAGCTACCCCTAACTATAACTCCACCATCGCCATACAACAATCAGTTCAACCAGTTACACCACCACCACCACCATCAGTCACACTACCATAACTACCACTCCCACCATCATCACCACCAATACCATCCTCATCAGTAGCAGCAGATTCCTGTACATCATTGGTTCCGCTAAAGTACCAAAAGCAATGACACTGTATCCAGAAATCTCTCACTGCTCCTCTCACTACAGACCAGATGTGTTAGTCATCACACTGAGACTCAACACCACCACCACCACCACCAGTGGTGATGATGATGATGATGATGATGATGATAATGTGAGAGGTGCTGGTGATGCTGGTGTCCTGTACGTCTTTTATTGCTCCTGTTTCATTGATGGTGATGATGCTACTGATGCCACTGTCGTGGTATTCTTATATTTTAGCTCTGCATTTACTGCTACTACGACTGATGATGGTGATGATGATAATCTTGCAAACTGTACTAATGCTATCGTTGCTAATAATAATCCTTTCTACTATAGGCACAAGGCCCGGAATTTCTGAGGAGGGGATAGTCAATTACATCAACCCCAGTACTTGACTGGTTCTTAATTTATTGACCCCCAAAAGGATGAGAGGCAAAGTCGACCTTGGCGGAATTTGAACTCAGAACGTAGCGATGGGTAAAATACCGCAAAGCATTTCATCCAGCATGCTAAGCTAATAATAATAATAATAATTATAATAATGATGGTAATAATAATAATAATAATAATAATAATAATAATAACAATAATAATGGTTTCAAATTTCGGCAGAAGGACAGCAATTTCAGGGGAGAGGATAAGTCAATGACATCGACTCCAGGACTCAACTGGTACATATTTTATCGAACCTAAAAGGATGAAAGGTAAAGTCGACTTCAGCGGGATTTGAACTCAGAACATAACGAGACAGAAGAAATGTTGATCAACATTTTGTCTGATGCACTATAGCAAAAGGTCATCTATTTTTTTAGGGAAGAGGTTTAATTAATTTCAATAACCTTGGTATTTGACTTATACTTTTAGTATATGGACTTAAGGGTAGGGGAAGGCGTGAAAGTAAAAACTTTGGCAGGATTTGTATTTAGAATGTAGAGTGACATAACAGAATAACACAGGGTATTTTACCTGGTGCTCTACCGATTCTGCCGAAATGTCACTACTACAGCTACTACTGTTGCTGCAAATATTGTTTGTATGCTTCTGCTGCTGCCCTGGACAACAAATGCTTCTAACACATGTAGCCATGTTCACATGACAACTGGTACTGCTGATTTCTGATGTTACTGATATTCCTCACATCACCACCACAACCACCACCACTTCCTCAATGACTACTGCTGTTCTTTGCACCCTTATTACTAATGTTTCTGCCACTACTACTAATACTACTACTACTACTGTAACACCATCATGACAACCAGACACACCCTAATTTCTACTACTACTGCCATCACCACCACTGCCACCCTTGTTCTTCCCACCCTTATTCTTGATTTGGCGTACATGAGGGATGAAGTTTATTATTTTGCTTTTCTCATGCCATTACTAATACCCCTGCTTATGTTGCTCCAGACTGTTGATGCTCCTACAATTGCTACCCTTAATCCCTCACCTTTTTTATTGCTGATAGTTTTACTGTTTTTTGAGGGACAGGATAGTTGTTGTTTAAATTCAGATCAACCTTCGTCCAGGAGACCTATGATCAAATGTATTCTGGCCATGACCATCCCATCTATTTCTAACAGTGTGTTAAAATCTTTATACACAAACTCTCAGTTTCCAAGTTTCGAATTCATTCACTAGACATTGGTTGACCTGGGGATATAGCAGTAGACACTTTGCCCAAGGTGCTACACAGTGGGAGTGAATCCAAAACCATATGATTGCAAAGTGAGCTTTTTAACTTCACAATCACTATTTCTAGTATTCTCAACAACTATAAAGACTCCCTCTTTGGTTTGGGCAGTTACGGAGTTAGCAGTCACAATGTAGAAAGAGAAAGGGTTTACATATTCATGTGTGCCTATAAAAATTTGTGTGTAATTATTTTAGGCTTGGGTAAGTACCTAGTAGTCTGCCGATTAAAGCACATTCACTATCTGTGGCTACCTGATGTTATCAACAGTATAGATATAAATGCCACTGGATTTACTTCAGGAATTCCTTCATGTCTGGATTCCTCCACAATCATGAGGTAGTGAGTCCGATTCCTGAACTGGACTGTGTGTTGTGTTCTTGAGCAAGACACTTTACTTCACGTTGCTCCAATTCACTCAACTGTAGAAATTAGTTGTGACATCACTGGTGCCAAGTTGCATGTGCCTTTGGCTTTCCTTTGGATAACATTGTTGGTGTGGAGAGGGGAAACTGGTATATATAGGCAACTGCTAGTCTTCCATAAACAGCCTTGCCTGGCTTTGTGCCTCAATGGGTATCTTTCTAGGTGCAATCCTATGGTAATTCATGACCAAAGGGCATCTTTACCCTGTTAAATATATAACAAATGAGAGAGAAAATGGAATGCATGGGTCCCATGTGGGTGAGATTCTGGACAACATTGTCCAGAATCTCACCCACATGGGACCTATGCATGATGGGTTGAAACAATCATTGTGATTAATAAAGAATCTTGTGAAATCCATTTTCTCTTTCTCTCATTTGTTATAAAGATGTGTGTGTGTGCACATATATATTTTAGATTTTTCTTAATTGCTGATGTTTGATGTAGATAATGTTATTGAAGTGGAGGAGTTGCTGCAGATGAAGACATTGTGATCAATATAAAAGAATACGATAAAAACATCTTATATTTCATAAGAACATATTCTATCAAATTCAATAGATTCCTGTAGATTGCATACAAACAGTGTTTTCTTCTTTTATCGCATGTAGTTGTTGTTTGTTTGTTAAGATGTTCTCATATCTAAAGCCTTCAGGTGATTAACAATAATGAGGGTGTATTTATGAATAACAGAAATAGTTTTGATAAGATTTTCTCTGAGTGTGTGGTTTTTTTTTTTTTTAAATTTTATAAATGAAGTTACTTTTGTGATTATGAAGGCACCTATTTTTAATCTGTCTGTTTCTTATCTATCTCTAGAAATTAATATTTACCTGTTTAGTAAATTAGAAAAGTAGAATTGAATTTGTTATTTCTTATTACTATTTTATGTAGGAAATTAAATGAAAATGTGTCAATGACCACATGAGAGATAGCTATGCATGCAGATAATGTAACGTGTGTGTGTGTATGTGTGTTCATATAGGCCTCTGTAGGTGCACATGTGGCTGTGTGGTAAGAAGTTTGCTTCCCAACCACAAGGCTCTGGGTTCAAGGAAGGGATTTAGTTGATTTCATTGACCCCAGTGTTCAACTGGTACTTATTTTATCAACTCTGAAAGAATGAAAGGCAAAGCCAACCATGGCAGAATTTGAACTCAGAATGTGAAAATGGATGAAATGCCACTAAGCATTTTGCCCAGTGTGCTAACGATTCTCTGGCTTACAACATCATGTCTTAGAATTGGAAGAGATGAAAAACTTAGAAGACTGTCAGGGTATTATTCTACCAACAGTTACTGTTTTGTTGTTGTCTTTTTTTTTTATTTTTGAATTGAAAAAATAATTTTTTTAAAAATGGAATGTGAGGTGACAGGTAAAATCCCCTGTTGTATTATTGATTTACATTTTTTTTATTGATCCCACTGTATGGGTAAATGACAAGCTCAACCCAAGAGATTTGAACTAAGAAACCTGAAGTAACAAAGTAGATTATTCCAAGGAATCTACTTCAGCTGTTGGCCATCTGAGATGATTAATCATAAATAACTGAATAACAAACAGGCTGATAAAATTTGGTGGTGGTAGTGGTAGTAGGAGGGGGTGGCAGTAGGTGAAGAGTGACATTTTATGTGTGTGTGTGTTGGTTTTACATTCATGTTTAGATGTGAGAGAGAGGAGTGTATGTGTAAAGGGGACTTGATATCACTGTTAATTTAGTCTGTCTGTTATTAAGAGATTACTGGATAATCTCTGTTGTTTACTTTGTGAACAAATAGTCTTATTGACTGAAAGATATTTGAGGGTATTGTAGTAGTTGTGTGTGTGCGTGTACATGCACACTCATGAAAACATGTATGTACAGACACATGCACTTGCACACACTCTCATCTATTTTTACCCCACCCCTTTTTATCTATACATGCACATTCTCATACAAGCATATATACACTCATGCTTTCTCTACACACACTCTTACTGTCATTCATATGCACTTATACATGAATATATATTTGAACTTCCCATGCACGCATATACATATGCTTTCTTATGGACTCTTAGGCAACTCACATATGCTTTCTTATATATACACACCCATACATGCATGCACTTCTACAAACACACACACACGCATGTGTTTTCATATATCTCCTCCTGTATTTTTTACCCTCTTATAACCCACTTGCAACTTACACAGTGCTTGACACACTTTTTCAGAAAGTGTTTATGTGACTCTCATTTCTTTTAATGAAGAGTTGTAGTCTGAATTAAATTCAATATCAACAGCTTTAGTATTTCTGAAAAACTTGATAAACTTGAATTCTCTTTTCAACAATTTTCTCTTAAAAGCAAATATTTTCAAGTAAATCCATTGTCACTGATGCATGCATGCATGGCTGTATGGTTAAGAAGTTTGCTTCACAACCACATGGTTTCAGGTTCATTCCCACCATACAGAACTTTGGGAAAGTATTTCTACCATAGTATTAGCTTGAGCACTGTATTATGAATACAAATAATTTAGTAGACAGAAATTATGTAGACATTTATAAATATAATTAGGTAAATGGGAATAACACATATCTATATTAGCTGTACACACTCTGTCCTTCAAATATTTTATATTTCCAAAATTCAACAACTCTACTCCTGACATGTACTGAGGACAATAAAAATAAGTACCAGCTTTGTGCTGGGGATAATAAAGTAAAGTACCAATCAACTATTTGCCTCCATGTGTCTTACTCCATCCCACCTTCTGCAGCTACAATTTCAGGCCTTGTGCCTACATTAGGAACACTTAAACAAAACTATGAAATCGTAAGACAATAAAAGCATGGCTTCTGTTTGTCTGTGTTTTCACCCTATTACTCCAAGACTGGATATTTCTAGTTTGAACTGTTGAAGTATTTGCAATATACTCTGGTTAATGGCCTGTGTTGTGTGGTACCTTCTGAAAATAGTCTAATTCATTCTTGGAATGGCTTAAAGAGCACATCAACAAGCCAAGCTAAGCATGTAAGTGTGTATGTATGTATGTTTGTGCATGTGTGTTGTAGGTAAATGTATAGAGGAGGAAGAAGATGATAGTCATTTTATGTGAAGGAGGTGGAGTAGGGTGTTAAATGTGCTGATTCAACAACAGCTGTGAGCAAGCATTTATACCTTAACTGTAAGAGGAACCGACAGTGAGTGGGGGTGGAGTTAAATGTATAGGGATAGGGAGAAATGAGAGAGAAGCACAGAGGATTACAGGATACTGAGGAAAATAGGCTAATCCTGTTGTGATAAGATTATGTAGGATTAATGGATTAATGTCTCATCTAAGATCCAGTAAATCTTTTGAATAGAGTTAAAATGGAAGTAGTTGCTGTGATTATTGGAAAGGGTTTACAGTTTTTCAAGTCATTTAACAGTGTCATGAGGGAAAAAAGGGACAAATTTTATTGCTGTCATTTGAGGGAATTTTAGAACTGTGTATGGAATAGGGGTAAAAGAGGCAGTGATGCAGGATAACATTGATACTGTAGAGAGGGAATACTTGGGTACCACTGTAGACGAGGTACTTGGATAGTATAGAATGTCAGTAAGGTGGAGAAAGGAGGTTTTCAATGAAGGATTTAATAGAGTTTGTGTGGACTTTCAGATAATGTAGGATATGGGGCACAAGCATGACTGTATGGCAAGAAGTTTGCTTCCCAGCCACATGGTTTCGGGTTCAGTCCCACTGTGTGGCACCTTGGGCAAGTGTCTCACTGTGTGGAACCTTGAGCAAATGTCTTCTACTACAACCTTGGGCTGACCAAAGCTTTGTGAGTTGATTCGATAGCCACAAACTGAAAGAAGACAATCATATATATATATGTGTGTGTGTATGTTTGTTTCCCATCACTGCCTGACAACTGGTGTTGGTGTGCTTATGTTCTCGTAACTTAGTGTTTCAGCAAAGAAACCAATAGAATAAGTATCAGGCTTCAAAAGAAAATGAGTACTGGGGTCAGATAATTTGACGAAAATTCTTAAGGTGGTGCTCCAGCAAGCTGAAGTCTAAAGACTGAAACAAGTAAAAGGTAAAAGATAAAAGATAGTTCAGTATTGTGGAATCTTGAGTTGGCGGTTAAATGTACTGTGTAGCCTATCAGTTAGGGTGTTAGACTCATGATTATGAGGTCATAGGTTCAGATCTCAAACCAGGCATGACAAATTGTATCCTTGAGCAAAGTACTTCAATTCATATTGCTTTATTTAGTCTGCTGTGCAAGAAATAAGTACCAGCCGGTTCCTTGGGTAGCCTCTCTCCCCCTCCTGCAGTGATATCCTCAGTGTTCCACTGGATCAAAGGAGGACCAACAAGATGTCAATGTCTGCTCACAACTACAGAGGCAAACAATTTGCAAAAGCATTACTGATATTTCCAGCTCATACTTGCTTGCAAGTGATGGCCCTGGTTACTGGGAAAGAGTAGAAATATTGAGGGAGTTGTGGGATAGTTTTTGGTAGTGAAATTATATGAGACAATACAGGGGTATGTTATAAAGTGTTGAGTATAAAACTATTTATTGTACAGTAAATAAGTTGCTGCTATGAGTGTTTTAGGGGGTAACCAAAGTCTGAGGTATGAAAAATACTCAGGGAGTTGCAAAGGTAGGAAGAGATGTTGATCTATTATAGTTGTTAGAAGGCTTTCTCAAGACATTGACTTGGTGTTGTTGTTTGATGAGACTCTTCAGACTGATTTGTTATTGTTGATTGATAAGATTTTCCAATCAAAGATATTCTAGCCATCACAATTCACCTGCTCTCGTTCTTTTTTATAATTTTTTTAAAGAATAGTATATCTAAGATTACATTATACATGTCCTTTTCTTTTAATATGATGAATTAAGAGTTGAGAGTGATTTGGCTGCCACTTCTAGCAGATTGAAAGACTTGTAGTTGTTCCCTCCATTAACTCATATCCCTTGTTTTAGATGTTGACTCTTTTTTAAGCAGTTTATGCAGGATCACATTAAATCTCAGTAAGTACTTGGGTCAAAATTTTTGACTAAACCCTCTGAGGCAATATCTCAGCATGGCATAATAATTTTTGTTTTCTTGTTTGGTTGTGAATAGAAGATGGGTTGTTTTGCTTGTTCTTGTTGTTGTTGTGGTGGTGGTGGTGATGTAACTCCCAGCTGAGTTTTAATTGAACTAGTAGAATTGATTGCCTTTATTAGCAACTCCAATGACCACCACCATGTAGGATGGTGGTGGTAGTGGTGGTTATATGTGGCTTCCATAGGTTTTTGTAGGTGGGAGGTCTTGAGTTCAGCAGTTTGACATTGCCAGCTACAGAAACACTTATCAGTTCAATAGAACCCCACCCACCCACACTGCCTCCTAGTCTTATATTACAAAGTTCACCCCAGAATGAAAAGAAGGATTTCCTATTAGTTTTGGCCTATCTTTTGTATCCTTGCTGTTAATAACTTCACACCAAGCCACACAGACAGGCAATAGAGAAGGACTAAACACCACATTCATTGCTGCCTCCTCCACCCCTTCCTCTTCTTATTGTCTATTTTTGCCATATCTAACCATTGTCTTTCCCTTTCTAGCTTTCTCTTTCTGTACCTCTCATGCCTCTTGTCCCAGTTTGCTTGCAGGAACACACAAACATGTAAACACACTCATTTACAAACACTGTACAAATCTCTCTCTCTCTCTCTCTCTCTGTGCCTCACATAATATATGATCTTCTCCCACCCCTTGTCATTACCTGACTCTTGCCTCTAATACAACTATTACACACACACACACACACTAATTACTGTATTATTTTCGCAGTGTGAAACTATGTTTTGGACTGGTGTGCTGTCCTAGGTTTGATCTACTTATGTTAAATGGGTAATTTTACCAGGTTTAAATGTCTAAAGTGTGTGTGTTTGATGGAGGAGAGGAAGAAGAAAAGAAAGAGAGAGAAATAAGGAAGGAAGTTAGAGATTGAAAAAATGTTTTTAAAAAAAGTAGACACAGCATGAGAGACAGAGAATGAAAGAGTGATGTGAATTTACCAACTAGCTGAATATTTTTGTATTTAAATGTAATTTATTGACAAGGTGTGCGTGTGTGTGTGTGTGTGTGTGTGTGTGTGTGTGTGTGTATAGTCTTTGGTGCCATATTATGTTTGACATGAGTCCTTGTATGTGTTTGTGTGTTGAGATGTGTTCTATGTGGTCATATGAACTTCTATTTGGCTGTTTAAAGACTGCTGAAATAGCAGCAGCAGCAGAAATGGCAGGAATACCAATGGATATAAACACACCCTTTCTCTCTCTCTCCCTAATAAAGAGATGTCCAATGGACACATCTTTTACTTGTTTCAGTCATTAGACTTTGGCCGTGCTGGGGGACAATCTGGAGGACTTTTTAGATGAATGAATCAACCCCAATGCTATTTTTTTAAAGCTTGGCACTTACTCTGTTAGTTGCTTTTGGCAAACTGCTAAGTTATGGAGTTGTAAACACTCCAGTACCGGTTGTCAAGTGGGGATGGTGGTAGGGACAAATACAGACATAAAGACACTTACACACACATAGATATTACCTAATTCTATTGGATCCTGAAAATTATATGATGAGGTACCCAAAAGAAACCGGAAATGTTTTCTGTGGGATAAGCCCATTGTAGTTCAGGCTTTTGCCACTAGAGGCCACTTGATGCAACTCTCAGACATCAGTCTGCCAACCAGTGACATTGACTGGAATCATACTGCCATGTGATGCATCTTTGTTTTGCAATGCTTCTCCCCTGTTCATCGATTTTTGTGATGGCTGAAATTAAAGGAACAGTGTTCTTCCATAAAATTCTGTTTCCTGCCAGGGAAAATGGTAGCCAAAAGAGTTATCATGCTTCAAACAGCTTGCAAGGATGCTGCTCTGAGCAAAAACACAAGTTTAAGAGTGGTTTTCATGCTTTAGGAATGGTCACTTGTCACTTGAGTACTAACCTCATCCAGAATGGCCGTTGACTCCTGAACGAATGAAAACATCATGAAAATTCATGAACTGATCTTGGAGGACCATCACCAAACAATTGACGATCTTGTTGATATGACTGGTGTGTCCTGGAGCTCCTGCCAACGAATTTTGAGTGAGGAATTGTGAATGAAAAGAGTTGCAACAAAATTTGTGCCTCACTTGCTCATGGAAGATCAAAAACAGTCACAACTGAATGAGTGTCACAAACTGAAAGAACAGTTGGAAGTTGATCTGGACCTTTTCTTGAAGGTCATCACTGGTAATGAAAGCTAGTGCTACGGAATTTGCAGATGTGGAAGAGGTGAAGAAAAAAAATCAATGGAGGCATTAAAAGGCATCACTTAGCAAGAGTTCCAGCACTGCTTTGAATAGTTGAAAACATGCCTG
>NC_068990.1:70508568-70518130 GCF_001194135.2 Octopus bimaculoides
ATATATATATATATATATATATATATATATATATATATATATATGCATGATGGGCTTCTTTCTGTTTCTATCTGCCAAGTCCACTTACAAGGCTTTAGTCGACCCAAGGCTAAAAGCACAAAACATTTGCCCAAGGTGCCACACAGTAGGACTGGTTGGGAAGCGAGACTCTTACCACACAGCCATGCCTGCTTCTATATAAGGAGCAATTATGAAATAACTTTACACACACACACACACATAGTATTCTGGCTAAAATTTTCATAAAAGGAAGACATAGTATCTCATCTTAAAATAAAATCATTTAAAAAAAAAGCAAAAAATATCAACTAGAGATACAGTTTATTCAAAATAGCTGTCCTCAGCTTCAACCGTGGCCTCAAGACAGCTTTGTAACCTGGAATATGCATTCCTAACTCAATCCTTGGGAAGATCTTTGAACACCTCCTTGATTTTGGCCACCAGCTCAGCCTTTGTGTTGCAAGCAGAGCAGTTGGTATATTTCTCAATTGTAACTCACACATAGCAATACATGGAATTACAGTCAGGGGAATTAGGAAACCAGAAACTGAAGGGAGTGATGTTGTAGAAATTCTCTCTGACAACTTCCTTTGACTCTTTCCAAAGGTATGGCAAAGAGCCAAATCCTGCCGCTATGCATTATGGCCTTCCATTAGCGACCCTCTCCAGTCAAAGTTTGACCACAGACTCCAGCAACTTCACATAGCCATGTGAATTGAGCCTAAGGCTCTGTCTGCAGTTGTTGGATGAATTGCAGCCTGTGGACGCAATCAGAATTCCTGCTGTATTCCTTTCCACTGGCCATGGCATCATAGTCTCTTGCAGCCATCCATGTCACATCTTACAGCCTTTACAGTGTTCAGAAAACATTGAGCAGCCATCATGATGTTGGCATTTTAATACCTGGTGCGAATCATCATGATACAGGTTACTCTTTCCCAATATTCAGATGGCTTCCAGTCCCCCATGTCAGCTAACTTTTTCTCTGCTACAACTTTAATCTTTACGCTTTCCAACAGCCATGACTGTTCACCAATACATCAAGCTGTTCCTGATATAAAAGAGACATAAAAATCAACAAATTTAGCTCGAACACCCTGTATGTATTATGGCCAGGCTAGGGCACTGTCTTGAAAGGTTTAGTCAAAAAAAAAAAAAAATCAGCCCTAGTATTTAGTCTCTTTTGCTAAACTGCTAAGTTACAGGGAACATAATCAAACCAACAATGGTTGTCAAGCAATGGTGGGTAACACACACGCACGCACGCACGCACACACACACACTCTAGGCTTTCACACAGTTTCTGACTATCAAATTCACTCACAAGGCATTAGTTGGCCAGTGGCTATAGTAGAAGACACCCTAAGTGCTGCACAGTAGGACTGAACCTGAAACCACATGGTTGCAAAGATAGCTTCTTAACCACATAGCCATGCTTGTCTGTCTGTCTGTCTGTCTGTGTATCTGCTTACTTGCCTGCCTGTTTGTATGTATGTATGTATGCATATTTCTTGTCCTGTTCACTTAACTGAGTGTTGGGCCTTATTTATTGGCTATGTGATTTGTGATGTTAACTAATACAAGTTGTCCTCACAGCTCAGCACGTTGCAGTGTTTATTGAAAATGTGTTGTATCTTGTTAATTGGCAGAATAGTTTGTTTTCTTAGCTGATTGTGTGGTGTGACTTGTTAACTAGGAATGTCGAACAAAACCCCATATAAGACAAAACTAGAAAAAAACACCTAAAGACAAAAAATTAAAAAAAACAAGCAATTTTTATATCATAATTTTTATTCTTAATATTTGTAGTTTATGAACACTTCTCTTAGGTGTAAATTAATACATTATATAATAACCCCAATTACAAAATGAGCATAATAAAAAGAGCATCATACCATATCTTTGAAAAATTAGAACAAACACAGTATTGAAAATATCATTAAGTGTTGAGGTTCATTCAAAGTTCACCTTGCTACAACCTGATGCTGTGCCCTGCACCATTCAGCAGTTCCTTCATTGTCGTCCTCTTGTTCACATAGTCTAGAGGTAGCTTTTATCCTAGGGGTGTTTTGTCTGGACCCTGTTAACTAGTGGTGTGCTGTGCCATGTTGATGATACTTGGGTATGTCCCATACCTAGGTTATCATCAGTATAATTCAGTATAACTCATTAACCTGTAGTATGTTTTGTTGCATGATCATTCATCATCCAATTAATTCTGTGTTGTAATTAGTTGTTAATTTGTATGTAGATATACATTACACCTGGCTTATATTAGGGTTAGCTAACTACTAACATATTGGGGCCAGTTAGCTAAGAATCACTAAACTTCAAGAACCATTCTCTCATCATTGCAGTCTTCTGGAAGTGATTATGTAAAACTACAAAATAAAAATAATAATCACATGACCAGGCAGTCAAGACTTTTCTTCAACTACTTTCCTTTCGTTTTTTTTTTATCTTTTTATTTTTGAATTTTTTGAATGATTTATTCTAAAATTGTAAGACTAACTTGCTCACATCCCTCTCCTGCCACCACCATAACTCTGTTTTTATTCATAAGTTCTCTTTATTACAAACTCCTCCATCCATATTGCAACTACCCCTTTCTGTATTACAACTAACCTGCCCTCTGTATCACAGCTACCCACTCTGTATTATAATCAAACCCTCTCCATATTATCACCGCCTTTCCTTTTTGTTACCACTCATTCCCATCCCTATTACAACTAACCCTCCTCCTATGTTACAGCTACCTCCCCCCATGTTACAACTGTCCCTCCCTCCATATTACAACTAACCCCTTACATGTTTCCCTCCCTTGTTTCATTCTTTCACCAAAGTACCTCCACTGTTTCTCTTCTCAACTACATAAAAGAAGATGAGAAAAATCCTTGTCGCCCACCACCCCTCACCCTACATTTTCTTCACTGGAACACATTGTTGTCAAGGCAACACTTTGGATGTTTTCAACTTAGGTATGTTTTACCCTAATTGCCAGATGCCTGGGGAGTGTAAGGGTGGAAGTGTTGATATTAAAATGATTACATATTAATCATTTAATACTGTTTTATTGTAGCAGTAACCCTATCATGTTACAGATTGTGTGGGAAATGCTTAAATTTCATTTACTGCAAGGAATTTTTATTGTTACTGAAATGATAGGGTCCCCAAATATTATTATTTTATTATCATTGTTGTTGTTGTTGTTGCTGCTGCTGTTGTTGTTATTACTTAGCTCGGTATCTATTTAAATAGTCCTTCATTCCTAAGCCTCCTTTAAAAAGCTGTTAAAAAAAGGTAAAAAAAATTGCACTTTATGAAATTAAAATCACCATGAAATGTGTGCTTGTGTGTATATGAAAATATGAGTGCATTTGTGTGCCTGTCTGTATGTATGTCATACACATTAATTTATACTTGTGTGCATAACATCTCCTGACAAGGGCTATCACAAGGCCGTGTGTTTGTCCTTTCTCTGAAAAATATGTAAAATGTAAAATATTTTATTTGGAAAAGGACAGATACTTCACAAGAAAGAGAGAGAGAGATGTACAACAAGCTACCTGAAGAGTATTTATGGTGAGGTATTTATGTTATGTGACAGGCTAAATGATAGCCAGCTCTCTTCCAGAAATTGTTGTTGTCACTATGTATCATGTGATGTGCTGTTAGTTGTATAAGATGTTTAACTCATGCAGAAAGCATCCTTGGGAAATATTCTCCAGTATTTATGTAAATTAGTGCTGTTTATTTTATTTTAATTCCTTAACAGGATTATAATATTTAATTTGTTAACAAGCCTTACATTTAGATCTGTTTTTGCTTTAAATGGATTACAATAAGCCACCAACAGTTTGTGTTGTTTAATCCATATCAGATGTCTTTTCAATTAATATATCTTTGTATTAAACTTATAACATAGTTGTAATGGTCCTAAAACAAGATTTTGGATTGTTGTTAAATAATCTCTGGTTAACTCTCTCTTCTATTTAAGCCTTAGAATGAAAACACTGGCATACTTTCTGCATGAGAAACAAATAGTTAAGTGCAGGTTAATATATTTAGTGCAGTGAACCAGAACAAATGGTTTGCTAATTAAAATTACATTTATACTGAGTTGAGTGAATTGGTATTAGAGGCATTAAAGCATCAGACAGAATACTTTGTGGTATTTGTTGTGACTCTCAACACTCTCAGTTCAAATCACACCTAGGTCAGCTTTTCCTTTCCTCTTTTCAGGGTCAATGATATAAAGTATCAATCCAAGGTAGGGACTTCATGGAATTAAAACAATGTGGGATCTAATACCTTGTGGTATTTGTTCCAGCTCTTGGCATTCTGAGTTCAATTCCCACCAGGGCCTACATAGATGGTAGACTTAACCTGTCCCCTACTTTAATACTACCACCTGTAACCATGGGTACCTTTAGTGGGAATCCACTCTATTGCAGGCATTTGAGCCAGATTTCCAGTTTGAGGAGCCTTCTTTCCCCCTTCAATCTCATAATTCCTATAATCTGTCATAGACACTGCCTCCCGCCTTCCTGACAAAAAGAAAAAAAAAGAAAATTATGAAAAGGTAAGGCAGAGAACTCTGAAATTTAAATTGATTAAAAATAAAATATTGTCATAGAATGGAGAATGAATCTGATGTTTGGTAGTCATGGTAACAACTCCAGGGTGTAGTGAAGTAGCCAATGAAATAAGAACTAAGTATGGAATTGACTCTGGCAGTTGCCTGTCTATATGTCAATACCTACCAGCACCACTAGATGTAGATAGAAAATATAAACAGTCCAACATCTCCATAGATTGTGTATCTTATGATTCTGTTACTGCGATCAGTGACAGTCTTATAGTCATTATGAGATCTATTAAAATTTGGTGGTGTAGAAGAACAGTGTCTATGACCATTACAGGGACCCTGAAATTGATGGGATGGAAAGAGGCAAATATCCTGAAACTGGAGTCCTGGCTTCAATGTCTGCTGTGGAGTTCACTCCACTGAAGTTACTCAAGGAACCGAGGTGTGGTGTTCAAGCAGATAATAAAGTTGACTCTTCCAGTCAGTCATGATGGGATTTGAACTCAGAATACAAAGAACCACTAGAAATACAGGAAAGCAGCCTATCCACTATTCTCACATTTCAACCAGTTCACCACCACCTCCACCACCATCCTAAATTTGAGGAGGAGGTTTTGGTTAGTCCTATGTTCACTTGCTCTGAGAAACTCTAGAAAATATATATTCACCATCCTAGTTAACTTATTTTGATAAGGATATAGGTGTGTCAAAAGAAGAGTCAGGGTAAGACAGATGAAATAGAGAGAGTGAAGAAGAAGGAGAGGGAGAGAGAGAGAGAGAGAGAGAGAGAGAGAGAGAGAGAGAGAGAGAGAGAGAGAGAGAGAGAGAGTGCTGCTATTGATGGGCAGCTTGTCTGACACTGCCATACTGAAATATGAAATAGAAGTAGCATTAGTGTAATAATCATTATCAAACGTTGAGTGTTAAAAAAACCTGAAAGTCATGGACAGGTCAGACAACTCACCTCAAATCCCACCCAGGAGTGATGGACATTAATATAAAAATGTAATACGACTTGACTTGCTATAAATACAAACCAAATCTCCCTCAAGTCAGATTCTAAGAAAAGGAGGTTGACTTAAAGACAAATGACAAGGGTTGAAATACTTTTAATCAGAGATTGACTGAATCAAGCTGACCCTACAAAAATTGTATGTCTTCTATCTATTACTTGTTTCAGACATTAAACAGCAACCGTGCTGGGGAACTGCCTTGAAGAATTTTAGTCGAATGAATCAATCCCAATATTTTTTTTCTTAAGTCTAATAGTTATTTTGTTGGTCTCTTTTACCAAACTAAGTAATGGGGACGTAAACAAACCAACACTGGTTGTCAAGTGGTAGAGGGGAACAGACTCAGACACAAAAACACACATATATACATATGTGTGCTGGGCTTCTTTCAGTTTCCATTTACCAAATCCACTCGCAAGGCTTTGGTTGGCTCAAGGCTATAGTAGAAGACACTTGCCCAAAGTGCCACACAGTGGGACTGAACCCAGGACCATGTAGTTATGAAGCAAGCTTCTTACCTCACGGTCATGCCTTGTATTTATACATACATTTGTTAACATATCCTGTTTCAATCCACCTTGCAATCCACACATTAGTTCATTTGTGCAACAAACAAAATATCAGGTATTTTCATTAAACTTGAAAGTTTAAATTACCTTGATAAAAATCTAATTGTATCACAGGAACAGTTTGCTCTTGCTGGAAAAATGGTTTGTAGAGCATTAACGGAAAAACAGGATGCCTCAGAAATATGCTTTATTATTACTGTTGTTGTTGTAGTGTGCTGATGAATAAATATGATACTTCAGAAGCATGCTTTATATTATTATTATTGTTGTTGTTGTTATGTGTGAGATGCTGGAGCTGATACCGGAAGGCTGTCTTTATCTAAACAAGATCTGTTCTGAAATGTAGTGGAATATGTTCTTTTATTCCATTTCCTCCAGGGTCTACAAGTAAGATATTGGCTTGGCTCTTCCAACAAACACTCCTGTCTTAGAAAACAAGGTCTTGCACTTTGTCAAAGAAAAATGTCATCATGACATGCTCTTACTATTACTAGTACTGCCACTACCACCACTACATGTAAGGTTCCACAATTAAGTCAGAGAGCTTGCATGACCTGTTAGAAATAGCAGCCAAATCACCATCTAAATCACACCCTGCAGGCTTATAAAAAGGGCACATTTGGGAACACAATGCTGGATACACAGTCTAAAAATAAGAAAGGTTGGTTATGGCTGGAATGTCATTGTTCATATGTGTGTTGTTCCATCAGAACTGACCTGGGAACAAACAACAGCTATAGCCATACTTGTTTTAATGAACTTTTACTGGTCAGGTGTGTAAATTTAATCTTTTTGGTACCATATTTCTTTTGAAATGCACTGATTTTGTTTCAATTCATTTTGGAAATAATAAAAAAATTATTAAAATAACTTTGTAAGCTTGTATTTGGAACATAAATTAACATGAAATTTTCATAAAAGGTTTTAATTTAGATGGCTTTAAAACATGAAGTTTGCATCAAAGAACCAGGGGCAGTTTTTGGCAGATGATTCCATTACATTGTGGATATATTTTGGAAAAGCGTCAATGTCATACATTCCTTATTCTGCTCTGCTATAATTTAGTAGTCATACCTTTGGCCCAAACAGATGTGTACCTGACTTGATACTTTGTGGTATCTATTTTGGCCAGATGGGACAAGACTGGCTCAATCACCCGTGAATGTGAAGAAACAGACCATACTATGAAGCACTGCCTTGTCTGCCCTCTGCTACCCAACCCCTTCAGCTCAAAAGACCTTTCAGTGTTCAATAAAAAATGCAAGGAACTATGTAAAGAAATGGGAAACTGTCATGTAATCATTACACTTCAAAGAATCAAAATAAGAATTACCTGGCTGTTGAATGGCAGTTAATTTATATACCTATGGTGTGTTTATACACTTCTGGTATATTAATTTATACACCTATGGAGTGTTGTGTTGAAATATCAAAACTACATAGAGAATTTATTATTGAAAGTGAGAAAAATGAAACTACTTGGTACAAAACCATATGGTATTGCTTTATTAATTTATCTATCTTTTATAAAGTAAGTTTGCATGGATGTTCCATCTCCTTATCTCCACTTAAACATGGATGTTCTGATAGAACAAACTATACTGTGGTAGTTACCATGAAAGAAACTCTCATATTGGCTTTTGGTGCAAAATGCACTCTTGTAAAAGCCAATATGAGAGTTTCTCTCATGGTACCTACCACAATATAATTTGTTCTAACAGAACATCCATATTTAACCCTTTTATTACCAACCCAGCTGAAACCAGCTCTGGCTCTGTAGTACAAATGTCTTGTTTTCATAAGTTTTGAATTGAAATCTTCCACCAAACCTTAGTAACAATTTAGGTTCCTAATACTAGCTTAATAATAACCAAGTTATTTTACTAAAGTCTTTGTTATATTTAAAATAATTGAAAGAAATACAGTGTATCTTAAAATAAATATGGTAATGAAAGGGTTCAGTAGGGATAAATATTACCTCTCAATATTAATACTTCGTTTCTCACTAATAAATAGTTCCATCTATTGTAACTACTTATAAACAGTTATTTAGCTAGATAAGGGACCATGAAGATGAGAAATGTGGATTAAAGGGAAGGAGGGAACAAAAGCAAGAACATCAGCATCATATCCCAATGGCCATTCAACAGCTGAGTGGTTAGGAAAAGATTTCGATCTCTCTCTCCACTGGAAAGGAAGTCATACATTATTATCACCATATTTGGAGGGAAAAAAAAATGCCTGTTTAGCAATTTTTATTCTCATGAATAGGCTAAGATGGTGATATGACAGCCTTTAAATGCCAGAGCGAAATCCAAAGAATATTTGAAGTTCAGTAATTTAACAGTTCTATATACTGAATGTTTTATTCTGAAATATCAACCATATGGACAAATTATTATGGAAAGTGAAGGAATAAATTGTGATACAAAACCTGTACTGTGTGGGATTATCAACTCAATAATAGTTACATGCCCTACCTCAACAAAATTAGTCACAAAAGAATCTTAAAGCAATACTTAATGTTGTTGCCGTCATCATTGCTGCCATCTTTTGCAATAGTGATAGTGGTAGGGGTGGTGGTGGCAGCGGCGGTGGCAGTGGTGCTATTTTTAATTGGCATTCTCGTTTCAAATATATCACTTGGGAAAGCTAAAAACATCCCAGTTTATCCTTTCCCTACCCTTAAAATCTCCATCTTCATAATCGTGGTAAAAAAAAGGAATAATAAAAAGGAAAAAATAAATGCTTATATTTTTTGCTTGGTTTGACTTGTATGTTGATGAAGTGTGATTTTTTTTTTTGTGTGTGTGTATGTGATGATGTTTGTAAGAGCAACATTAATAATGATGATGATAATAATAATGATGATGTGCAGCAGTCAGTTAGCACTTGGTATTTACAGCAGTAGCTACTTTACATGTGACTGATGTCTGTGAACTTTGGTTGAACTTGTCTTCTCACCCCAAACATGTACGCACCACTTTCTCCCCTTCATCACACTGTCCTACACCTACATTCATCACAAACCCCACCACATACACATGTGCGCAAATACATAAATATTGACATAAACACACAAAGCCAATAAAAGAATATATATATACATATAACTGAACAACCGTGTATGTTAAAATACACAATTACACACACAACTGAACACAATTACAGCACACATTTTCTCTCATACATAAACTCGTTTTTGATAGAGACAGAGAGAGATTAAAATAACGTAGTAAATATATGCATACACAAAAGAAAGCTGAAGGAAGCTACTGTTGACAACCAACTCATTATCTGACAAGATAGATAACACACACACACACACACACACACACACACACACACACACACACACACACACACACACA
>NC_068990.1:70518255-70525918 GCF_001194135.2 Octopus bimaculoides
CACACACACACACACACACACACACACACACACACACACTCATACACACACTCACACCTATCTCTCCATCCATTGAATCATTTCCTCTATTTACCCAGAAGAAACATCATCCTGCTCATCCTAATATCACAGACCTCAGACTCACTGATATGCTAACATAACATGTTTGGTCCACCATAATAAACTTTCCAACATTCCTCTTTCACAGCAAACTTCCACTCCTTTACCATTTTCTTCTCTCTGTTCTTCAGTACTATTCAAAATATATTTCATTTGTAATCTTAGCTTCTTTCCTTTATCACAAACTTTATTCATACAAGTCAACAATAGATGTTTTAATACTTAAAGGTGTGAGAAGGCAGTGATGTGGCAGAAATAGTAAAGTACAGGGTTAAATATATTTAGAACCTCCCATTACATTTTGATATCATATTCCAAAAGGTCAGCTTACATTTCATTTCTCTGGGAATGGGTAAAATAAGTACCACTCATGTATTGAAGTAAAAATATTTGTGAGTTTTGGGCCTATTGGAAGATATATCCAAAGAATCCAGGGCTTGGTCTATGTCAGCAAGTAACTCTAATGACAAAAACAAACTAAAAACAATACAAAAGTGACTATGCCAATGTATTTTAGACTGTGAAAAGCAGAAAGAGACATCAACATTTCAGACAATTTGTCCTTTGTCAAGATGAGTTGAGAAAAATATATGTTATCTATATATAAAGACTAACACCCAAACATTTTTTTCACGGATCATGTAGAGGTTTATAGACTCTATTGTTTGATTCCAGGTTTGTAATGTTAAAATAAGGAGTTGTCTACCTGGCTACAATAGTAAAATATCACAGACATCTTTTTCTTCTTTCTTTTTTTCTAGTTTAGATTAATTTAGACATGTATAATTACCATTGTTAGAAATAAAATAAAATTCCAATTCCGTCATCATCATCATTATTTAATGTCTGTTCTCCATACTGGCATTGATTGGATAATTTGATAGAAGCTGGCAAGGCCAGGAGCCACACCAGGTTCCATTGTCTGTTTCATCATGATTTCTACTGCTAGGTATCCTTCCTAATGCCAACCATTTTACAGAATGTACTGAGTGCTTTTTATGTGGCACCAGCACTAACAGGGGCACTGAGTACCTTGTAAGACAAAACCCCCTCAACTAGGCATGGGGAGTAGTATTGAGAGTGTGTAGCTTTATGCCCATTAGAGATTTAAGGTATAGAAGGAACAGATATAGGTGTCTTGCTGTAGAGTAGTTACATGGATGCTCCAGTTCGAAAAGAAAAGAGAATGAGTAAGATGAAGAGAACAATAGTGGGAGAGAGATGATGGCAAAAATGTATCAGTACATACCCTCAAGGGACATTGGGGGTGGTGAGAACAGATGGGGTGATAGAGAGGTTTGGGTTGGGTGAGTGGGCAAGAGGAGGTAACTGTAGCAAATGATGGAGAGGAATAAAGGAGAGGCTCAGACTGGGCAGTTGCAGTAGGTATGTGAGGGCATTTAGAATAAGCAAGGTGTTGTTGATGGAGAGCAGCACAGGGAGGAGAGAGAAAGTGCAGAAAGGAGGTGATTAATGGGGGGAAGAGAGGTAACTGTGGTGGGGTAAGGAAGGTAACTGACAAAACCAAGGAATGTAGTATGTGCCTATTCTGCTCTCAGGTGTGGGTATTAGGCGATGAAATGTGTGGGGAGAAGGTTGATAGGACAGATAGGATGGAGATAAGAATTACCAAAGTGGTTTTAGGATATCAGTTCTGCTGTGGTAGAAGGGTCTTCTTGAGTACAGCAAAGTGCCAGATAAATTTGCTAATAATGTATTAGTTATTTGGCTGTTTTATCATTAGAACTTGAACATTACAAAGATGGAAACAATCATAAGCAACTACTATTTTTACCATCTTCATTCTTTTTCACTTCTCAGTGACCATCAATATAAGGAGATTTGTTCTGCTGTGTCACACAACCACAGTCTGTCGTCTTTAAGAACATTGATGAAAATAATATTCTTATCGTTGCCACACCTTTAACATGCCAGGTATGAAAAGAAATCTTAGCTATTTTGTCCCCGTATGGGTTACACTTGTCTTTGATCTCTAACACCAGGAGTTTCCTGTCAAATCATTCCATTGCAATACAAATGGATGGTACACACACACGTAGCCACTTTCTAACTTATACTCTAATAATTCTAATGTACAAATCCAGTGCTTGTTAAACAGTTTTAACTCATCATCATCATCATTTAATGTCCGTTTTCCATGCTAGCATGGGTTGGACGATTTGACTGGGGACTGATCTGATCTGGCAGAGTTTCTACAGCTGGATGCCCTTCCTAACGCCAATCACTCCGAGAGTGTAGTGGGTGCTTTTTACGTGCCACCGGCACGAAGGCCAGTCCGGCGGTACTGGCAACGGCCACGCTCAAATGGTGTGTTTTACATGCCACTTTTTGTTTTACTAGAACTTTTCAACCCCCACCTTTGCTATAATTCAACAAAATTGAATACACCACAAAAAAAATTGCTATCAACAGGCTTATCATCATTAAAAAACTGCTTGCACATAAATTTATTTCCTCAACATGATTTGGAATGTTTATAATTTCAAATGATAATTAAATTATATATTATATATATAATTATATATAGATAACAATTGCAGCGTGAAAGGTGTTTATAAGCCATTCAAAATAACACACAAAATCCGTTAGATTCACTTCAACATTTAAATTTAATTTGTCAAAATATTTTCGTCGCTTTGAGACCGCGACCTGTTCACTGACAAAATTCTGTGCTGCACAGAACGCTGCACAGAGATGCAGCACAGAATTTTGTCAGTGAACAGGTCGCGGTCTCAAAGCGACGAAAATATTTTGAATCTAACAGATTTTGTGTGTTATTTTAAATGGCTTATAAACACCTTCCACGCTGCAATTGTTTTCGTTCCAGCACACGATCTCAGATCAGGTCACTTGCTATGCAAGTGCATCTCCGTAATATATATAGATATTATATCTTCTAATACCTTTGTTGATAGCTTTGTTGATTTACATGCATAAGGGATTTTTACTCAATTCAGTTTATTTACTTCTTTACATTGCTTCTTACATTTCAAAGATTATCGTTATTGTGGCTTTGTGTGTGTTTTTTCTAAGATGCTAGAGCAGAAACAACGAAGTGGTAAATATCAATCCTTGTGGGCTACCTAAGAGGATGATATTCTGACTATATCAGTGTAGTAGGACTTAATTTTTTATTGTTCTTTATCAATTTCATAAAGCATTTTTGTCAAATTTCAAATATTTCTCATTAAAAAGCAGGAGTGATACAAAAGAACAAGAAAATTAGTGTAAAAAACTTCCTAAGTTAAATCAAGAAATTTTTTATTAGTTATACTTTTTACTTTTATTTTGAAATTTACATGAGTCAAGGAGGCAATAAGTTATTCGATGAAAGGAGTCATCAATGGGATAAGAAGTTTGCTGACCCCTGGTCGAGAATATGATTCAAGAGAGAAATTTGTCTGCCATTTCTAGCAGGTCAAACTGCTATGAAGAAACTTTGATTGTCTTTCTTGATGATGTCACATATACAACTTTCGTAAAACTGCTTTGCAAAAATAAGTTTCCTGAAAGTCAGCAAAGTTTCAGCTCTGAATTGTTACTTACCCGCTACAAAGCACAAGATCCATATTAGAATATTGCACACATACCTGGAACATCTACGACACACACATACGGTCATTCTAAACCCTATCTCAATGAAGGACAGATTCATTACGTCTATAGGTAGCATTCTGTTGATTACGATGACGAGAATTCCAGATGGTCCAATCAATGGAACAGCCTACTCATGAAGTTAATGTGCAAGTGGTTGAGTACTCCACAGACACCTTTTGTGCACCCTTAACATAGTTCTCAGGAACATTTAGTGTGACACAGAATGTGATAAGGCTGACTATTTAAAATACAAGTACTACTCATTTTTGCCAGCTGAGGGGACTGGAGCAACATGAAATAAAGTATCCTGCACAAGGGCACAACACATGACTGGGAATCAAGCTCACACGATCACAAACTGAATACTCCTTGTATATATGTGTGTGTTTGTTTGTTTTTATGTTTGGTTCTCCTCCCACATAGATGCACTCATTCTTCTTTTTGCTTCTATTACAATGACCTTTGTTCTCTGTAGTGACCTCTCTTCTCATCATCCCTACAGTGGTCCATGTCTCTATTTGATACCATTACCATATTTTTACACACTAAACTTTCCTTATTAGATGCTGTGATTCTGAATTATATGATTATATGAACAATATGTCTTCATCTCTAAGTGAAATAATTTTTGTCTGTAGATATTATTATAATTGCTATTTTATTAGTTCAATGTAACAATGTCGTCATATTACAGCTGTCTTTAAATATTATGATTCCGTTGTTTAATGTTTTGATTCTCTGATTAGGCATTCGATGATATTTCAACTTTAAATAATGCTATTCTGTTTTTAAATGTGATAATTGAGACAATCATCTAATAAAACTTTGTCTGAAGACACGATTCTATTATCAAAATTGATTTGTCTGACAATTCTACTTTGTAAACATTATTGCTACAAGATCAGTTGGTACAGCACATACTAGCTATAGGTGTATAGGTGTGACAAGAAATCGGTTGAATAGAAAATTTGTGAAATGTCACAAACAGTAATATTTGTTTGACTTGTAAAAATATATTTCTTAAAATATCAATTTTAACATGCGCTCTCTACAAATAATTTCATTAAAATAACTAAATAAATGGCTCCAGCTGGTTGGTAAATTATTCCATTTTGTTATTCTTCATTTTGTTATTTTGGCAGAAAAAGCTGTGAAAATTGTTATCTTGTAATTAAATTGAGAAATCTTTCAATACAAATTATGAAAGATTTTTGTTCTTCTGGTGCCTTCCACCATAGATATATGGTTTTCAGCCCATATTGTGCTGTTGACAGCAGCTGTTAATCAATACATTTATGATAATAGGGAATAATCAGTGTATTAGCCAGTCTTCAATGCTTAACTGTGTATTAGTTATGACTATATGTAGACACTGTAGGTAGACTGGTGTTGAAGTTCCAGTCAAGACAAGTCTGCTATGCAGATTTGATTGTTAGTTAAGACATTCACTTAATCCCTGTATCTGAAATTTCCATTTGTAGTCAATAAGTTACATAGTGATGGTTTCCATTAGGCTGACTCACTCCATCAAGTCTTGACAAACTACATGGAAACAAAACTTTCAGTGATTGCCAAACAGTCCATTAAAAGGTTCTACAGTATTTAGCAATAATTATGCAGTGCCAGTCATTATGAAATAGTTTACTTAGTGGAAACAGGTTTTACACTAGGAATATGTGCAAATATTCCTCCTCCTCCTCTTCATCATCATCACCATCATCATCATCATCACCACCACCACCACCACTGTTGTTGTTGTCATTATTACTACACCCACCATTTTCCATGCTAGTTTGAAAATGCTAGATCTACTGGATTTAATTTTGTCATCTCTCTTATGATATCTAACATCCTAATATCTGACACACTACCACTTCTTACCAGCTCTCCCTCTCACCCCCATCATCAACACCCATGGCTATCATCTCTTTTCTGCATAAATCAAGCCAACTCCTTTAATGTCTAACCACTGTTTCACCTCACTTGTGCTCTGTCTTTCATGCAGCTTAACATTTCACATCCAATAGATTTATACCCTACTTTCCACCACCTCACCCTCTACACATATCTTTTACTGTCAATGTCTCTAAGTTATTACTATGTAACATCACACCTCTTTAACGTCTTTCATTTATTTTGCCATTCATTCACCAAGAAATATTTCATTATCAGTGGATGCACCAGCTCTTTCATTCTTCGTCTGCCTCAATCTAAGGACTGTAATTTCACTCCATCACTGTTGATAAAATCATCATCATTGTGATAATTTTAACATCCACTTTACCATGCATGCATAAATTAGATTTTCCACAACCAGATGCCATTCCTGTTGCCAATCTTCACCTATTTCCAAGCAAAGTAATATTTTCCTATGGCCAGACATGTTTGTGCTGGACACTGGAAACGAATGACACTCCTTGTACGACAATGACACTTATTAATAACTATCTTGTGCAAATTTCTGGCCTCGTGCCTGTTAGAAGCTATTATCATTGTTACAATTATTGTTGTTGTTGTTATTACTATTATTGCAAGCTGGCAGAATTGTTAGCACGCTAGGCAAAATGCTTGGTGGTATTTCACCTGTCTTTATGTTCTGAGTTCAAATTCCACCAAGGTCAACTTTGCCTTTCATCCTTTTGGGGGTCAATAAATTAAGTATCAGTGAAACATTGGGGGTCGACGTAAGTGGCTTATCCCCTCCCACCAAAATGGCTGCGCTTGTGGCAAAATTTGAAACCATGCTTATTATTATTATTATTATAAAGGCTGGCAGAATCGTTAGTATGCTGGGCAAAACACTTAATAGTATTTCATCCATTTTTATGTTCCAAGTTCAAATTCCGCCAAGGTTGTCTTTGTCTTTCATCCTTTTGAGGTCAATAGAATAAGTTATCAGTTGAGCACTGGAGTTGATGTAACCGACTTACCCTCTCCTTAAAATTGCTAGCCTTGTGCCAAAATTTGAAATATTTATTGTTGTTGCTTTGTTGAAGACACAGTAATATGATATTTTGTGGTGTGCAAAACAATACACTGAATGAATATATATATAGGGTGCCCATATGTTACCTAAACCGGAGCATCTCTTGCAATCCATCAGTTTGAGAAAGTTTCATTCAGAAACTTTTGAACACTAAACTCTCAATGAGGTGGCACACCAACTTGTAAAATATATGTTGGTTGCAAATAAAAATAAATGGAATGGTCATACTGAAACATCTTTGATCACTGGGCTAACCTAGAACTAAAAGACAACATGTAGACCTTGTCATAAGCTGTGGACTTGGAACTCTGAGTAGCTGTGGCCTTTGAAGAGATTAACTATACTTGAAGTTAGGTCTTCCTATTAGAATTGCTAGAATAGTAAGTCAAATGGGACAGGTCTTGTCATGTGGCTTAGAAGTTTACATCATAAAACTCTTCTTGGTTTAATCCTTATCTACAGCACTCTTGCTAAGTGTCCTTCAAAGCATTAGGTTGACAAATTTCATGTGAGTAAAATTTGGCAGACAGGAAACTATGTGATAGCTCAAAACGCACACACATGCATTTATGTGTGTGTGTGTGTATGTGTACATATATAATCATCATCATCATTGGTTAACATCCACTTTCCATGTTGGCATGGGTTGGACAGGTTGACAGGAATTAGCCTGACAGGAACTTGTACCAGAGTCCTGTCTGTTTTGGCAAGGTTTTTATGGCTGGTTACCCTTCCTAACACCAACCACCCAGTAGAATGGACTGAGTACTTTTTACATGGCACAAGCACAAGCAAGGTTAGTTTTGGCAAGGTTTTTACAGTTGGGTGCCCTTCCAAGTACCAACCACTTTACAGTGTAGACTGGATGCTTTTTACGTTGCATTAGCATATATATATATGTGTGTGTGTATATATATATATATATATATATATATATAT
>NC_068990.1:70525928-70531439 GCF_001194135.2 Octopus bimaculoides
ATGAGTGCTTAACACTGCATTAGGGGATAAAATTTATTTATTTATGGGTTATGGTCACCAGCGATTTCATGTTATGGGAAGTTCCTCAACAATTATCAAGCCTATCACATGAAACATTGGTGTCTATCTCCATTTTGGATTAATCCAATGTAGAGACGAACACCAGTGTTCCATGTGATAGGCCTTGATAATTGTTGGGGGCACTCCCTTGAACATGAAACCAATGGCAGATTGGTTCCCGTGCTGGTGGCATGTAAAAAGCACCATTTGAGTATGATCGTTGCCAGCGTGCCTTACCAGCACATGTTCCGGTGGCACGTGAAAACAACATTCGAGCATGGTTGTTGCCAGTCCCACCAGACTGGCTCCCATGCAGGTAGCATGTAAAAAACACCTTTTGAGTGTGGTCGTTGCCAGAACTGCCTGACTTGCCCTTGTGCTGGTGGCACGTAAAAGCACCCACTACACTCTCAGAGTGGTTGGCGTTAGGAAGGGCATACAGCCTTAGAAAATTTGCCAGATCAGATTGAGCCTGGTGCAGCCTTCAGGCTCGCCAGTCCTCAGTCAAACCGTCCAACCCATGGCAGCATGGAAAGCGGACGTTAAACGGCAATGATGATAATAATGATGATGATTGATTGCTAGCTAGCTAGATAGATAGATGCAGACATGGCTACTCCAGACCCATGTACTTACGAGTTCAATCCCAGTGCAGAAACTTTGTCAACTAACATTCTGCAATGTATTTGTTGGTTGGCCAATGCTTCATGAGTGAAATTTGTAGATAGAAACTGAAGAAGCCAGTCATATATATATATATATATATATATATATATATACATACACACACACACACACACATATCATCATCATCATCGTTTAACGTCCATTGTCCATGCTGACATGGGTTGGATGGTTTGACTGAGGTCTGGAGAGCCAGTGGGCTGAACCAGGCTCCAATCTGATCTGGCAATGTTTCTACAGCTGGATGCCCTTCCTAACGCCAACCACTCCGAAGGTGTAGCGGGTGCTATTTTTGTGCCACTGGCACAGGAGCCAGTCAGGTGGGCCTGGCATTGATCATGTTCAGATAGTGCTTTTTACGTGCCATCAGCATGGGAGCCAGTCAGGGAGCACTGGCATCGGCCACATTTGGATGGTGCTTTTTACTACACACACACACACACACACATATATATATATATATATTGGAAGGTTTGGAGGTGATGTACAGGAATTATATTATAGAAAAAAATTAAGGTACTCAGAAATCTGGATGGTTGTACATTTACAGATTTTTATTAATATGTCACATGTTTTATAAATCATATAAAGCGCTTTTCACCTAATCTTGTAGGGTTTTCAAACTTTTGATTTCACCTTGCGATGCCGTCTCTTTATATAGTTTTATTGAGTGTGTAGGGGTGGAGAGAGAGATATATAGAATAGTAAGAGAGGGTGAGGAATGGAGGGAAAAGTGAGAGAGAGAGAGTTCAAATTTAGAGAAAACAAAAGACAAAGACAGGTGTAAGGACAACAAGCAGATGTATTACTTTAATGCTCGAGAAGAATGGAAAAGTCTTTGACGTTTTGAGTCTACTCTCTTTGATAGAAAGGATTAAGAGGTAAAAAATGTGTAGGGATTAACAGTTTAACTTGATGAAATAGCTGGTATGTATATATATATGCGTGTGTGTGTGTGTGAATGATTTCATATTTTCATCTTATCTTACGTGTATTTGCTGACTATGAACAAAATCACACATTTGTTATCAGATGCATGTAGTGGTATTGTATGTTTATAGGCAACCACAAAAGCATGCCCAGGTTTCTTGACAGTTCTTGACATATTGTGCAATCTTTCTGAGCAAAAAAAGCCTTGTATCTCTGTATGGGTTGTTTGTTTAAAAATGAGAGTTAGAAATTGAAGGTGTGAAATGGGGGTGGTTGTTGTAAAATGATTAAAATGTTCTATTTCTGAATGCTTATCTTTTCCTTTTCAGATCTGTGCCCCTGGTACCCTCCCCCCCCACCATAAATTTGTCATATCTGCCCCATTGCCTTCCCCACCCCCACTCAGCACTGTATTGCATCATATAAGTATTTGAACAGATTCTCAAGAAATATGATATATTGCATTACAATTCCTAAAGAGTTACTTCCTCCTTCCCTCATTTCTCTCCATAAATGAACAGAAAAAGATATTTTGGTGTTGGCATGACATTTTGTCTTATAAAGAAATGTGTGTGTCTGTGTGTGTGTGTGTGTGTGTGTGTGTGTGTGTGTGTGTGTGTGTGTGTGTGTGTGTGTGTGTGTGTGTGTGTGTGTGTGTATATATATATATAGATAGATAGATAGATATTTTTAAAAGTATCTAGAAAATACCTTTGACTTGTTATTTTTTAAGGATTTTCTTTTGTTCTGTGATGTTATTGAAATGGTAGAATTACTAACTGAATTCTTTATGGTAACTATTTTGGTATTTAATTATTCTATGTTCCTATCCCAAGTGGTGAAGCAAGAGTTCAACTTTGTTGTTTTCCATGTGGGAAAAATCATTCATAAATTAAGAATTCCTTATTATTTGAGTGCAGTGGACTTGACCTAATCAGGTGTAATGGACTATTTACACTGTCTCAAGGTTCTAGGTTCAATCCCTTTGTGCTTTAACTTACTTTGTTAATGCATTAATAAAACAAACACTAATTATATATAAAAATTTATTCAAATATATATGAGTGTAACTTATAACTAGGATAGCAAGAGTATTGATACCTGTTATCTTGATTTTCGCATTGAGCTCTACTTTTATTATTAATCTAACTCATCGATAGTGTTCATTCTGTAGCTTCTCTCTCATTTGTGTGTGTTGTATTGTATCAAATTCATTGATTCCTAAGTATTTGTATGTCTTTGTTAGGTCTAATTCTCTTATTTCATTTTCTTTATCTAGTGTGATATTGTTACTCATAACTAGTTTTCCTCTTTTCAAGGTTGCTTTAGCACATTTTTCTAAGCCAAATTTCAATTTTATTTCTTTGGTAAATCCATGCATTATCTTTAGTAATGTTTCCAGTTTATCATTTGTTGCATAGTTTTAGGTCATCCATATACTAGAGATGGCTGATTGTTTTACCATAGCAGTTGTATCCACATCCAGTTTTGTTTAACATGTCAGTTAAAAGTGTTAGTGCCAGACAGAAAAGGAGTGGAGAGAGTGAATCTCCTTGGAACATTGCTCTTCTAATGGGGTTGGCTTTAGTTTTTATGATTCTTTTGTCTATAGCTGCAGAACTGTTTGCCATTCATTCATGGCATGTTTTATATTATTTTATTAGTTTTGGTACTTCTTTTTCATGGCTAGTTTTTTTTAGGATCCATGTGTGGGGGATACTGTTAAAAGCCGTCTTGTAATCGATTCAAGCCATACTTAGACCCTTCTTTTTCTTTTGGCAGTCTTCAGTTATGGCCTTTGTTGGTCAGTAGTTGATTTTCACAGCCATATGAGCCTTTGCAGCATCCTTTCTGCTCTTCTGGAAACAGACTGTTTTCTTCTAGATGTCTGCCATTGTTTGCAATATTATTGCAATTAAGGCTTTGCAGCTTGTAGGGAGACATGTTATGGGTCTGTAGTTCTGTGGGTTTGTCGTTTCAGTGGATTTGAGAATTAGAATGGTTTTCCTTTCTGTGAGGCATTCAGGTGTTGTCTCTGGTTCTGTTAGCATCTCATTGAACTTCTCTGCCAGCACCTTATGTATCCTTGTTAAATATTTTAGCCAGGAATTGGGGATCTTATCATGCCCTGGCACCTTCCTGCTGATTATTATTATTAAGGTGTCGAGCTGGTAGAATTGTTAGCACGCTGGACGAAATCCTTAGTGGTATTTCTCCCGTTGCTACATTCTGAGTTCAAATTTTGCCAAGATCAACTTTACCTTTCATTCTTTCAGGGTCGATAAATTAAGTACCAGTTGCATACTGAGGTCGATCTACTCGACTGGCCTCCTCCCCCAAAATTTCAGGCCTTGTGCCTATAGTAGAAAGGATTATTATTATTATTAGGTGGTGAGCTGGCAGAATCGTTAGCATGCCGGGTGAAATGCTTAGCAGTATTTCATCTGTCTTTACATTCTGAGTTCAAATTCTACCATGGTCAACTTTGCCTTTCGTCCTTTCAGGGATGATAAAATAAGTACCAGTGAAGCACTGGAGTTGATGTAAATGACTAGTCCCCTCTCCCCAAATTTCAGGTCTTGTGCCTTTAGTAGAAAGGATTATTATTATCATTATTATTATTATAATTATTGTTAAGGCAGCAAGCTGGCTGAATAATTAACATGCTGAGCAAAATACTTAGCAACGTTTAAATCCATCTTTACATTCTGAGTTCAAATTCTGCCAATGTCAATTTTGCTTGTCATTCTTTCAAGGTCAATGAAATAAGTACCAGTAGAATACTGGGATTTTTGTAATTGACTTATCCCCTCCCCTGAAGTTACTGGCCTTGTACCAAAATTTGAAATCATTATTATTATTATGGTGGTGGTGGTGGTGAACTAACAGAATCATTAGTGTTTCAGACAAAATATTTAGTGATACTTATTCTTTATGATTTAAGTTCAAATTCTGTCAAAGTCAACTTTGTCTTTCATCTTTTTTGAAGTTGATGAAATAAGTGAACTGGGATTGATAAAATTGACTTGTTCACACCCAACAAAATTTCAGGCCTTGTATCTACAGTGGAAAGGATTATTATTAATGTTATTATTATTAAGAACGGTGGAATGGTAGAATTGTTGGAACATCAGATGAAATACTTTGCCGTATTTAGTTACAGTTCTTTATATTTTGAATTTAAATCCCATTGATATCAACTTGCTTTCATCCTTATCATCATCATCATCGTTTAATGTCCAGCTTCCATGCTGGCATGGGTGGGATGGTTTGACAAGAGCTGGCCAGGCAGAAGCCTGCACTAGACTTCTGTAACTGTTTTGGCAGGATTTTTACAGCTAGATGCCCTTCCTCACACTAACCACTCAGCAGAGTGGACTTAGTGCTTTTTACGTGGCACAAGCACAGGCATGGTCAGTTTTGGTTAGGTTTTTATAGCTGGATGTCCTTCCAAATGCCAACCATTTTACGCTGTGGACTGGGTGCTTTTAAGTGGCATCTGCACTGACAGGGTCACCAATTACTTGTGAGACAAAAAAAAAAACTGTTTTGAGAAGGAAGGGGACATTGAAGGAGATGATCTTGTGTCGGACGATGAAAGTTTATAGTGAGGCACAGAGAGAGAGAAACAGTCGTCTTATTGTAGAGGAGGTACAAGGTTACCCAATGTGAGAGAGAGAAAGAGAGAGAGAGAGAGAGAGATCAGAATGAAGACTTATGGGTTTGAAAAAATAAAATACCAATAAGATTGAAGTACAGGAGTTAATTTAATTGACTATTCTTCTCCTCCAAAATTTCTGTCCTTACTCCTGTGTTAGAAACACTTATTATTATTAA
>NC_068990.1:70531661-70535624 GCF_001194135.2 Octopus bimaculoides
TCCTCCAAAATTTCTGTCCTTACTCCTGTGTTAGAAACACTTATTATTATTAAGGTAGCAAGCTGGCAGAATCATTGGCATGCTGGATGAAATGCTTAGCAGTATTTTTCCTGTTGCTATGTTTTGAGTTCAAATTCTGCTGAGGTTGACTTTGCTTTTCATCTTTTCAGGGTTGATAAATTAAGTGAAACAGTGAAACAGTGAAACACTAGGGTCAGTGTAATCGACTAGTCCCCTCCGATACAATTTCAGGCTTTGTGCCAATAGTAGAAAGGATTATTATTATTATGAAGCTGCAAGCTAGCAGAATTGCTAACACACTGGATAAGAAGCTTAGCAGCAGTTCATCTGTCCTTACATCCTAAGGTCATCTTTGCCTTTCATCCTTTCAGGTCAATAAAATAAGTACTAGTTGAGTACTGGAGTCAATGAAATCAACTAGTCCCCTCCCCCCAAAATCTTCAGGTCTTGTGGCTATAGTAGAAAGGATTACTATTGCTATTAGTATTGTGTTTTTGCATTTGCGTTAATTTATACATGCTGCACCCAAGCCTCAATCACAGATGTTAAGAGATGTTACATCAAAAGATGATAACAGATGTGGTGCCATGCAATTAAAAAATGAAAAAACCCTGATACTTGTGTAATAAAAAAAATATAATGCTGAATGAGTAAGGCTGCATTTACATGGAAAGGAATTTATGTGAAATATATGATACCCATAAATATGATTTTTGCAATTCACTTATTTTGAAGCTTATAATTATTATTATGATTATTATTAAGTCAGCAAGCTGGCAGAAGTGTAGCATGCCAGACAAAATGCTTAGCAGCATTTCTTCTAGCTTTGCATTCTGAGTTCAACTTCCACCGAGGGTGACTCTGACTCATCCTTTCAGAGTTGGTAAAATAAGTACCAGTGAAATGCTGGTCAGTGTAATCAAATTACTGGACTTGAGCCAAAATTTGAAATCATTATCGTTATTATTATCATTATCATCATTATTATTATTATTATTATTATTATTATTATTATCATCATTATTATTATTATTATTATCATCATCATTATTATTATTATTATTATTAGTAGTAGTAGTAGTAGATCTTCTTCTTCTTCTTCTTCTTCTTCTTCTTCTTCTTATTATTATTATTATTATTATTATTATTATTATTATTATTATTATTATTATTATTATTTGTTTTAGTTTTACTATTTGCTTTCACTACAAAACCATGTGCAGCTCCTTGAACTTTAGGCGTTTTGAAAATACTCTATACTATGTGTGCATTGTCTTGCAGTGCTATTTACTGTGTATTATGTATATGTGTGTGTATACCTATTACAATTTTTACACAGTTCCCAATGAACAATGCCTGCAATGTTGTCATGCCTCCTTTTATGTTTTCTTTATGTAACTCTGTTACATTCACTCCTCACTCTGTAGATAATACTTTCACCTTTTTCTTCTCAGAGTTTACATACAATAGTCATTCGACATTCTTATCAAAGTGACATTTTACATATTTGTTTTAAGTTTTTGTTATTGTGCTGCATAGTTTAATGCTACAGTTCCAACTTTTAGATCTGACTTTTACATTTATGTCTAAATGGCTAGCTCATTTCCATCTTTTCTTATTTCATTTGTTAAGGAATGACCTTAGAGAAGATTCCTGGTATTCTACAGTATGTTCATGTTGGAGAATTCGTCTAGACAGTAAATGTCAATTTTCACTCATGATTGCAAGTCGACATGCTACTTGGAATGCTTTGAGATTTTTCAAGTCACCATATAATGTCTGATACTATATGTCCATGCTAACTGATATGTATCATCATGGTGGATAGGCTTTGTGTCAAAGGATCAATGTCTTTATCACATATTATATATAGCCTCATAGCTATAAATAAAGAATTTAAGAAATTTTTGACATCTGAAGTGACTATTAAAGAAAAAAGAAGGAAAAAAGAAAAAAATATGTCTGGTGGAACAAAGAGGAGAAATAGGATCAAATATATAAGAGTACTTTTTTTTTATTTAGCTGTAAAATTACGTAAGTAACTGAAGGGCCAAGAATTTTGTTCTACTCATTGCACTTATCAAACTATTTGATAAGTGCAGTGCACAGACCTCTTGGCTCTTGAGGGAAAAGAAATATCTTATTGTGTTGGTAGATAGACTGGGAATAGCAAGAATGAGGAAAAACATTATTATATAATAATAGTGTGAAATAAGGGAGAAGGATGTACGACAGAGAGGTATCTAGAAAAACAAATGTCAGTGTAGAAGTATGTTTGTTGGGGGTCAATAGTCAAAGCTAGGAGTAAATTACGCCAGTAGATTTTTAAAAAGTTGATGAGAGGCGATGAAAACAAGGAAAGAAATCATGCATTGCCACACATACTTATGCATGTAAGTATATGTAGCAATGTATGCATATAATCAGTTCCTAATTTAGGCACAAAGCCAAAAATTTTGAGAGGAGGGGTTAGCTGACTCCATTACTTCCAGTAATTGACTAGTGATTTGTTTCATCAATCCAGAAAAGATGAAGGAAAAAACAAGAGAAAAAAAACCTTGTCTCATGTTTATCTAGAACATTGCTCTTATCTCTGATAAACTGTTCAAACATTACTTTTCCATTCCAACATATGTCTTTTTTACCTCTGTCCTGATCCTCTTATATTCTTCCTTATCAATGTAGTCTGCAGTTTCTACTACACTAAAGACCATAAACACCAACCAACAATTGTGTTGAGTTATTTGCCACATACCATTCCAAATGGTTCTTTTTATTTCTTATAAATTCTTCACAATTGATTCAATTTCTTCCATATTTCCTGACCAGATAAAGTCTATGTTGGTTTTTCTATTAAATCCTCCACATCTTCCTGTCTAACTTCTGAAGTTCTTCCTTATTTCCTTTTGAGTATCCTTCATCCATACCTCATTCTTGAAATCACTTGTGTATTTATATTGTTTCTTCCATTTAATTTTTACTTCAGCATCACTTTTCTGGTATTCTTTTGCAAATTATCCCTTCATTCAAATCTCTTTGATGCTGTTGATTTCAAAGTTTTCCTAAATATTTCTATCCATTGTCTTTGATACCCTTCATTGCTGCATATCACATAACACAATCCCATATGCTGATACCATCTTTCCTTCTTTTCATTATAAGCATACCACAACATGTTATCTCTAATTCCATTCCAATGGTTTTGTTAAATAAATAGTTTTAACCAAAGAATCTTTCTAGTTTTCTCACTTCCAAACTTTAAAAATCATCCATAAATAGAATATGGCTAGTACTAATCAAATACTGGGTGTGAAGTATCAATTTACTTCATCTCCTCAAAATTGCACACCTTATGCCTAAATTAGAAACAATTATTATTATCTTTCAGTTTGAACTTCTTTTTCTAACACCTCAGATCAGATCGTTATAATAAATCCTAAATAACGACTAAATTCTCACAATTTATTTTGTACTGCATTTATATTATTCTTGTTATTTTCCATTTTTTTCCTCTAGTCTCTTACAATTCATGATGATAAAGTTGCTACAGTAACTGACTTAGGAACTCAGTTCTTCCTGGATGAAAACGATGTAAACTCTGGTTTAAATCGGTAAGCTGACACAGTTTTCTAATTTTCTCATTTGTTCCCCCAGGTCACACTCAACTCTGATAAGGTGAGAGTGGATGATGTAGTTCTTGATATACATAGAAAAATAAAGATTGGATGATTACAACCGAAACACTCTTAGTCATATGTCTGGTTGATCAAGACTGATCTGGACTGAAACACCACCACCATTGCCATTAGTGCCACAACAAATAACATTATATGATAACATATGAAGATGTTGAATCTGTTATAATATACTATACAAACGTATGTGCGTGTGTGTGTGTGTGTGTGTGTATATATATATATATATATATATATATATATATAC
>NC_068990.1:70535634-70538736 GCF_001194135.2 Octopus bimaculoides
ATATATATATATATATATATATATACACACACACACACACATACATACATACATACATACATACATACATACACACACATACACATCATCATCATCATAATTTAATGTCCGCTTCCCATGCTGGCATGGATCAGACGGTTTGACTGGGTAAGCTGGAGGGTTGCACCAAGTTCCAGTCTGGTTTGGCAGGGTTTCTATGGCTGGATGCCCATCCGAACACCAACACTCTGAAAGTGTAAGGGGTACTTTTTACTTGCCACCGGCACAGGTGCCATTTACATGACACAAGCAATGGCCACAACTACGATTCCATGGGTGCCATTTGCATGATACTGGCAACAGCTATGACTAGGATTTTACTTGGCTTGGTAAGTCTTCTCAAGCACAGCACATTGCAAAAGGTTTCAGTCATTTGTCCATTGTCTCCGTGAGGCCATACATTTGAAGATCATGCTACCAGCAATGACCACGATTACAATTTCATGGGTGCCATTCACATGACACTAGCAACGGCCGCAAGTATGATTTCACTTGGCTTGATGAGTCTTCTAAAGCACAGCATAACACTAAAGGTCTCAGTCACTTATCATCACCTTTGTTAGGCCCAACATTTGTAGATCATGCTTCACCATCTCATGTGTATACACACACACATATCATCATCATCATCATCGTTTAACGTCCGCCTTCCATGCTAGCATGGGTTGGACGATTTGACTGAGGACTGGTGAAACCGGATGGCAACACCAGGCTCCAATCTAATTTGGCAGAGTTTCTACAGCTGGATGCCCTTCCTAACGCCAACCACTCCGAGAGTGTAGTGGGTGCTTTTACGTGCCACCGGCACGAAGGCCAGTCACACGGTACTGGCAACAGCCATGCTCAAAATGGTGTGGAATGAAAACGAGGCTCTGGATTGAAAACGAGGCTCAGGAATGAAAACGAGGCTCTGGAATGAAAACGAGGCTCTGGATTGAAAACGAGGCTCTGGAATGAAAACGAGGCTCTGGATTGAAAACTTGGCTCTGGAATGTGCGGTTGATATATATTTTATTCGAAATGTACAGTATTATATATTCATTACAGCCAATCTTAACCAATCAGTTTCACACTAGGGATTCAATGGAGTGTTAGGTAACAGTCCAGTTATGTAACCCCATGCTCATCAGAAGTAGCCATCTGGAATGAAATACGGCGAGTGCTCTCTATCGTTGTAAGTGAATAAACACATCTGGTTTGTGGTTGCTATGAGAAAGATGATGAAATGAGATGAGTAGGGGATTGAGTTAAGAGCTATGTTCCTTGATACCAAAACATTGCCACTGGGGTAGTAATGTTGTAAGTCAGTAAGAGTTTCCGGGAAATGTGGGTGTCCTTAAGGTTGATGTTCTTGTGGAAATGGAATTTGTGTAGTGGTACTATATGTATAACATTTGCAGGGAGTGTGAGCATAAACACACACACACACACACTCATGTATGTGGTCTGATCAATAAGTATCTGGACTATTACTATAGTAAAGAAACTAAAGCATGGAGAGTGAAGCTACTTGGCACAGATTGACCTTGAATTCTGCTGTGCATGCACACTAAGTTTTAATGTTTCTAACTCACTTCCACTGTTTACAGCAGTGCTTGGAAAGAAGGTGTGTAGCATGTGATCATTGCATTGACCATGACAGAGAAAGTTGAGCAGAGAATCTGCAACAAATTTTGCCAAAAGCTTAGCAATACCTGCTCAGAGGGCTATGCAAAGTTTTTAAAAAGTTTTCATTGTTCTCAACACAATCAAGATCTTGTGCAACTGAAACCAGTGTGTCATTTTGGTCAGCCGAAAGCAGTTTTTGGCACAAACTTGTCAAGCATATGTCACATACCTAAATCTGCAGTGCTAATGGACTGAACTGAACTGTAACTAATCTGCACATCCTCTGATAACTCACGGATGGTGATTCAACAATTTCCCCTCACGGCTGCACACACATCTGTGATGTTTTTCTCAGTTCTGCTGGTGGCAGATCTCCCAAAATGTCAATATCAATATTATTTTGGCCATCTTGGAAATGTCTAAACCACTCATACACTTGTATATGGATCATACACTTTCTGCAACTTTGTGTAGGCTTCTGAGCAGGTATCGCCATGACAACTTTCTCTGTCATGGTCAATGCGACAATCACGTGCTGTACATCTTCCTTCCAAGCACTGTTGTAAACAGTGGAAGTGAGCTAGAATGTTTAAACTTAGTGCACACGCTCAGCAGAGTTCAAGATCAATCTTTGACAAGCAGCTTCACTCTGTGGGCATTAGTTTTGTTACTATGGTAACAATCCGAATACTTATTGATCAGACCTTGTGTGTGTGTGTATATATATATATATATATATATATATATATATATATATATATATATATATATATATATATATATATACACACCGTATTTGCTGGTGTATCAACCGCACTTTTTTTCTGGCAGGAAAATCCAGGAAAATGAGGTGCGGTTTATACACTGGTACAAGGAAAAGTCGGTCTAAAACCCCAAAATTATTTCATGTAATTATCCAAGATTCACATGGTACCAGCTCCCCTTACAATTCTTGCCATTAAAACTAGTACAAAAAATCTGTTTAAATATTCTTATTTCAGTGTCATCGTCCATTTTGTTCATCATACGCTCTTATAACATTATGCATTTCAAGCCAGTGTGCACTGGTGTCGTCTCAATCTCAGCTTCTGCTTTGATGGTGCTGCAGCCCTGTAGAAGCAGGATGTGTGCTAGTAGAAAAGTAGTGAGAATTTCTGTAAAGCCTTACCTTTTGTCCAACAAATGCACTATAATTGACAGCTGATCGCAATTTCCACTCACCCTCTGATTTACCACGAATCACCTACAAGTTCGGTAATTCCCAGGTCTACAACGTAAACAATTGTTGTTTGGTGACCCAGATGTTTGACTTATCTTGCAACATAGGAAAATGAGAGAGGGAGAGCTGTGCTTTATTCTTGAATGTGATTGATAAAATGCATTTATTGGGTAACAAGTAAATTAAAATGGAATATGAAAAATTATTTCATATGGGGGGGGGGGGCATAAGTGCAT
>NC_068990.1:70538746-70540451 GCF_001194135.2 Octopus bimaculoides
ATATGAAAAATTATTTCATATGGGGGGGGGGGGCATAAGTGCATTTATTCAGAATCATCTTGGACTGGGATAGGTAAGTTTCATCGCCATCACCAATGCTACAAAGGAATACAAATCAAGTCAACCGGAAATTCATTACCGTACCTTAAAGTACTGGTAAGTGCACTGGTTTGTTTGCTTTTTGTAATATATCTTTGTAAATCATCATCATCATCGTTTAACGTCTGTTTTCCATGCTAGCATGGGTTGGACGGTTCGACAGGGGTCTGGGAGGTTAGGAGGCTGCACCAGGCTCCAGTCTGATCTGGCAATGTTTCTACAGCTGGATGCTCTTCCTAATGCCAACCACTCCGTGAGTGTAGTGGGTGCTTTTTATGTGCCACTGACACAGGGGCCAGAGGAGGCTGGCAATGGCCATGATCAGTTGGTGCTTTTTACGTGCCACCAGCACGAAAGCCAGTCAAGGCGGCACTGGCATAAGCCACATTCGGATGGTGCTTTTTACATGCCACCGGCATGGGGCTCACAACTGCAATTTCCGTTTGATTTTCATTTTGATGTTGATGTACTTAACTCAATAGATATCAAGCACAGCATGTCGCCCTACGATCCAAGGTACTTTTGAATGGGCTGGGGCTGGTTATGCGAAGCTGGTGTAGGATATAGCTGTGAACTCACTTTATTTGTTGGGTCTTCACAGTCACAGCATATCTCCAGAGGTTTCGGTCTTTCGTCATTGCCTCTGTGAGGCCCAACGTTCGACGGTCATGATTCATTACCTCATCCCATGTCTTCTTGGGTCACCCTCTACCCTGGATTCCTGCAACTGTTTGGGAGTGGCACTTTTTCACACAGCTCTCCTCATCCATCTGTAGTACATGACCATACCAGCGCAAACATCTCTCTTGCACTCCACATCCGATGCTTCTTATGTCCAACATTTCTCTCAGGGCGCTTACACTCTGTCGTGTGTGCACACTGACATTACACATCCAGCGGATCATGCTAGCTTCATTTCTTTCAAGCCTACACATGCATCGTACAATCTACGTTTCACTCTGAGCAAGAAGACCTTTGTCACCAGTATGCATAGATGCTTTCTAAACTTTGCCCAGGCTATTCTTATTCTAGTGGTAATACTCTCTGAGCATCCACCTCCACTACTAACTTGGTCACCCAGATAGCAGAAGTTATCTACTTCTAGTTTCTCCCCCTGGCATGTGATGGAATCTGTTTTCTGAGTATCTGTGGTGTTTATTGCCCCTGTACATATGCTGCACATGAAAGCTATCTTCCCGGTTAATCTTCCTTTGATGTTACTGCACCTCTTATGTGTCCATAGCTTACTCTGGGTACATCTTATGGAGTTTCTACCTACACCTTTTCTACAGATTGAGTAGGGCCACCTACCTGAAGGGGTGTGTGATGAGTTTGCCTTCCTACTTACTACAACTTTGGTCTTTGCAACATTGACTCTAAGGCCTTTTGATTCTAAACCTTGCTTCCACACCTGAAATTTCTTCTCTAGTTCTGGTAGTGATTCTGCTATGAGAGCAAGGTCATCAGCATAGAGGAGCTCCCAGCGGAAACCTGTCTTCAATTCCTCTGTTATTGCCTGGAGGACTATGACGAATAAAAGGGGACTGAGGGCTGATCCTTAGTGGACCCCTACTTCTACCCAGAACTCTTTACTAAACTCATTGCC
>NC_068990.1:70545549-70554497 GCF_001194135.2 Octopus bimaculoides
TTTAAAAAATAAATAAAAAAAAAAAGAAAAAAAAAGGATACTTTCATGCTAGAAAGGGTTTTAATCAAAGAAATTTTAATTCTATTATTCTGTAAAATAATATTTAATTAGTTTAAATGTACACAAATGCATAAAAATCATTTTTAATTCCATTAGACATTCTAAAATACTATTAAATTTCATTCAATTTTAGAAAAGGTAAAATCGGACAGAACTTATGGGATTACCTGATATATATAGATGTATGTGAGTATACGTCTATATGTATATATATGCATGTATGCTTGTATGTATATATATATATATATATATATATATATATATATATATGCACCCACACACCATGTCAGTTATATATAAGATATCACATTAGAATATTAAAAAGCATCCTAGTCAGTACTTAACAGTCAAGTGTCGTGTTCAAATATACACACACACAACAATGTTAAAACTATTCAGTGCAAATTGAATATCAAAATGTCTGTCTTATCCTTTATACTGCTAAAAGATCACAGTCTTTGTAAAGCACTGCTAAAAGTTCAGTCTTTGTATAGCATCTAGCTACACCTTTTGTAAATTTTATATGATAATCCTTTTAAGACAGTTACCGTCTATACATAAAACTTACATCATTCCTTGTGATTAAAAGCTCCAGAGGAATGTTAAAATAGCAAAACCTATTTATATAGCACTTATATTTCTGTCTCCAATGCATAGCTGGATTTGAAACATCTCCCTGATAGTTTAATCATATTCCTGAACATTGTTTAATTTTGGTTTCAAATTTTGGCACTGGGCCAGTATGTTTAGGCGAGGGGTTACGTCAATTAGATCTGCACCGGTGTTCAGCTGGTACTTATTTTATGAGCCCTAAAAGGATGAAAGGCAAAGTTGACCCCAGCTGCATTTGAACTCAAAACATAAAGGTAGACGAAATGTTTATTTCTTTACTGCCCACAAGGGGGCTAAACATAGAGGGGACAAACAAGGACAGACAAACGGATTAAGTCGATTACATCGACTCCAGTGCGTAACTGGTACTTATTTAATCGACCCCAAAAGGATGAAAGGCAAAGTCGACCTCGGCGGAATTTGAACTCAGAACGTAGCGGCAGACGAAATGCTGCTAAGCATTTTGCCTGGCATGCTTATGATTCTGCCAGCTCACTGCCTTAACAATGTTTAATATTTAAAACAAAGATTAGGGAAGTAATTTGGCAGAATTGTTTGCATGCCATACAGAATGCTTAGTGGCATTTCATTTGCCCTTATGTTCTGAGTTCAAATTCAGTCAAAGTCAACTTTGCCTTTAATCTTTATGGGGTCAATAAAGTAAGTACCAATTGGACACTGGGTTGATGCAATCAACCTACCCCTCCTTGAAATTGCTGACCTTTTGCCAAAATTTGAAACCAATATTAAAACAAAGACTGTATATTAACTACTGTCTTGCTGTCAGCTAATCTGTGTGTGTATCTGTGAGCATTTAAAATTATGAGAATGCCATTAAATGTTCCTATGTATGTGTGTGTATTTTTTTAATTTTTGTTACGTGTATCAGACATTAGACTGCAGCCACACTGGAACACTTCTTTGAAGAATTTTTTGTCAAATGAGTTGACCCTAGTACTTTTTTTAAAGCCTGATACTTATTCTATTGAGCTCTCTTGCCAAATCACTAAGTTACAGGGACATAAGCACACCAACATAAGTTGTCAAACAGTGGTAGAAGACATGCTCAGTTATGTGTGTGTGTGTGTGTGTGTATTATTATTATGACAGGAATCTTTCGGTTTCTGTCTATCAAATCCACTCACAGGGCTTTGGTTGGTCCGTGGCTATAGTAGACACTCACCCAAGGTGCCATGCAGTAGAACTGAACCTGGAATCATGTGGTTGATGACACACTATCTGTAATGTATATTCCTACTCTCCAGGAATACAAAAGCAATCATTGTGGTCAAACTCACAGTGCCCTGGGAGGATAGACTTGATATTTCCCATCAGGTAAAGAATTCAAAATATCAGGATTTGGTCGATGCAGCCCTTGTCAAACACTGGCATGTGGCCTCATTCCCCACTGAAGTCAACTCTCATGGCTTTCTATCTAGATCCATGTCCTATTTCCTGCTGAAGATAGGCCTGGGACCCAAACAACTGAAGAAAGCCACCAAGGACATAGGCAACTGAAACTAGCTCAAGATGGTTATGGTTGATAAGAGACTGCAAGTGGAATTCTTCTGTAGATGAAGACTAGCTCAGTACTTGCTGCCCCACTTTGGTAAAGTATAAAGGCTAAGGGGTGATATGCTTGTGACCCTGAGATGCCTGCTGATGATGCAGAAGTGTTTCCAGCATTGCATTGGATTTAGATAGCTTGCAAAACCTCCGAGTGGCTCCTGCAGTTTTTGCAAGAGGCATAGCATCTCTGATGTTTATTTCACCTCTGTGTGTGTGTGTATGTGTGTGTGTATAATCTTTACATATAACATGTGTGTGTGTGTATCATCATTATTTTAACATCTGTTTTCCATGCAGGCATGGGTTGGATAGCAAAACAGGAGCTGGCAAGGCCAAGGGCCATAACAGGTTCCATAGTCTGTTTTTGGCTTGGTTTCTGTAATTCTGTAATTTAGCAGTTGACAATATGAAATTGATGATGTAAACACTAGCTTGAAATAAGCGCAGGGGTCAATATGATCAACTAAATAAAGCAGTGCTCCATCATGACTTTAAATAAATGATGGAAACCACTAAAAAGGAAGAAAAGTGTATTCTTTGCTTTTGTTTTTAGTATCATACTTCTGGATATAAAACAGTCTGTGATATATGAGAGGAATATATTAACAATGGGATATTGGTGAAGTGCAAGGGCATAGGATAATATAGTCCTTGATTAAAAAAATAATGATCATAGTGTAGTGCAGCACTTTGATCATGGTCAACTGGATGAAGGGATTGTTTAAAATCAACATGACCTGTGACAAAGAAATAATGTATGATGACATATATACTCTATTATAATCTAATATATAGAGACAAACTGTATCAGTTATACATACAATATAACAGTATCATGGTAAAAACTGTACAAGTCAGTAAGTATGTAATTGATAAGATTCAGTGACTATTTCATAAGATAGTCTAAGAGACACTTCCATGAGACACTTCCATTTGAACCATATTTACTATATTCTAAATTGGAATAACTGAACTGTAAATAAATAAACCATTCAGGTTTGGTCACATTGTCTGAGTAGTAATGTTCTTTCATTGATTTATTGATTTTCTGATAGCCAAAAGGAGAGGTGAAGTTATTGTGTACAAGGAGAGAGGGCAGTTTTATTGAAAGTAGAGATACCAGAGAGGTGAAGTTGTTGGATATAAGGAGAGAGGGCAATACTGCTGAACCCACAGTTCATGAATTCAAATTTCTCTTGGCGTTGCTAACTGAATTGCCATCTCTTATTCCCTGCTTACACACTCTGTGCTACACACTGTATGATTATTTTCACAACTAGTCAGTCTTTTACTTTATCCTCTCATAATGGATCTCCTTTGCTCTTTCTCTCTCTCTCTCTCTCTCTCTTTCTCTTTCTCTTTTCAGTTGTTTGATTAATATTTGAGTATCTTGTAGAGCAGAAAACTGTCTCTATGTTCTGAGTTCAAATACTGTCAAAATCAATTTTCCCTTTCATCCTTTCAGGGTTGAAAAAATAAGTGTCAGTTGAGTACTGGGGCCGATGTAATCAACTTATCCCCTTCCCCAAAATTGCAGGCTTTGTGCCAATATTTGGAGCCAGCATTTCAGAATCTTGTAGGGTGGTGAGCTGGCAGAATTGTTAGCATACTGGTTAAAATGCTTAGCAGCATTTCGTCTGTCTTTTGAGTTCAAATGCTGTTGGGGTTGACTTTCCTTTCATCCTTGCAAGGTCAATAAAATAAGTACCAGTTGAACATTAGGGTCAATGTCATCAACTTAGTCTCTCCTCTGAAGTTGCTGGCCTTGTGCCAAAACTTGAAACCAATACATCAGTATCTTCTTCTTTTACTTTGCTTCTGGTCTTCAGAAGTATCATCATCATCATCATCATCATCATCATCATCATCATCATCATTGTTTAACATCCGTTTTCCATGCTGGCATGGGTTGAATGGTTTGACTGGGGACTGGCAAGCCAGGAGGCCACACCAGGATCCAATCTGATCTAGCAGTGTTTCTACAGCTGGATTCCCTTCCTAACAGCAACCACTCTGAGAGTGTAATGGGTGCTTTTTATGTGTCATTGGCACGGAGATCCAGTCAGGCGGCACTGGCAACAACCCACGCAGGCATGGTGCTTATTGCGTGCCACCAGCACGAGAGCCAGTCAGGTGACACTGGCATCAGCCACAACTGCAATTTCATATGATTGTGATTTGATTTGATTTTGTTTTTGATTTTGATTTTACTTGACTCAATAGATCTCCTCAAGCATGGAATGTCGCCCGATTCAAAGGAACCTTTTAAATAGGCTGGTTATCCAACACTGGTGTAGACTACAGCTGTGATCTCACTTTACTTGCCAGGTCTTCTCAATCACAGCATACTCCAGTGGTCTCGGTCTTTCATCATTGCCTCTGTGAGGCCCAACGTTCAAAAGTCATGCTTCACCACCTCATTCCATGGTTCCTTCCACTGTTAGGGAGTGACACTTCTTCACACAGCTCCCCTCATCCATATGCAGCACATGACTATATCAGCACAGTCGTCTCTCTTGCACTCCACATCCCAATGCTTCTTATGTCCAACATTCCTCTCAGGGCACTTACACTCTGTCGTGTGTGCACACTGACATTACACATCCAGCGGATCATACTAGCTTCATTCTTTCAAGCCTATGCATGTCTTCAGAAGTCATGGCCCATGTTTCACTGCCATGTAGCATGGCAGTTTGCACACATGCATCATGCAATCTACCTTTCACTCTGAGCGAGAGGCCCTTTGCTACCAGTAGAGGTAGGAGGTTTCTGAACTTTGCTCAGGTTATTCTTATTCTAGTGGCAATGCTCTCCAAGCATCTCCCTCCATTACAGACTTGGTCACCTAGGTAGTGGAAGCTATCAACTATTTCTAGTTTCTCCTCCTGGTATGTGATGGAATCAATTTTCTGAGCATCTGTGGTGTTTATTGCCCCTGTGCATCTGCTGCACACAAAATCTATCTTCCTGGTTAACCTTCCTTTGATGTTGCTGCACCTCTTATGCACCCATAGCTTACACTGGGTACATCTTATGGAGTTTCTACCCACACCTTTTCTACAGATTGAGCAGAGTCACCTACCTGAAAGAGGTTTGTGATGTGTTCGCCTTCCTACTTACTAGGATTTGGTTTTTGCAACATTGACTCTAAGGCCCTTCGATTCTAAACCTTGCGTCCACACCTGAAATTTCTTCTCTAGTTCTGGCAGTGATTTTGCTATGAGAGCAAGGTCATCAGCATAGAGGAGCTCCCAGGGGAAACCTGTCTTGAATTCTTCTGTTATTACCTGGAGGACTATGACGAATAAAAGGGGACTGAGGGCTGATTCTTGGTGAACCCCTACTTCTACCTGGAATTCTTCACTATACTCATTGCTGACCCTTACCTTACTAACAGCATCCCTGTACAGCTCTTATTAACCACTCGTCTATCCCCAGTTTCCGCACTGACCACCAGATAAGGGATCAGGGGACAGTGTCAAAGGTGTTGTCCAAGTCAAGAAAAGCTAAGTATAGGGGTTTATCTTTGGCTAGGTATTTCTCCTGCAGTTGCCGTACCAGGAATATAGCATCAGTGGTGCTTCTACCTGGCACAAAACTGAACTGCATCTCATCTAAGCAGACTCTCTCCCTAATTAGTTGGGTTATGACCCTCTCCGTGACCTTCATCATCTGATCCAGCAGTTTGATACCCCTGTAGTCATTTCTATCTAAAGCATCACCTTTACCCTTGTAGCAGTTGACTATAGTGTTGCTATGCCAGTCATTAGGTATGACTCCATCATGAACTACCTGGTTTACAATATGTGTGACTAGGCCATAACCCACAACACCAGAAGTTTGAAGCATCTCATCAATGATGCCTGATGGGCTGGGGGATTTTCCTGACTTCATATCCTTAATTGCTTTATCTATTCGGGTAGCTGGACCCTCTATTGTGTCAACATTTGGCAGACTCTCCTCCTCCCATTCATTCTCCACATTCAGTAGCCTTTCATAATGGCTTCTCCAAGCCTTTTTTCTTTGCAGAATCAGTAAAAGCAAGTGCACCATCATCCATGCAGACACATTTCTCTCCTGTGACATTACAATTTTCTCTCACACACCGTCTTCAAATCTGAAATACCTCAGTTCTTTGGTCCTCACATTGCTGAACATTGGCAAACTAATTCTTTTCTTCTTCTCCCTTGGCTAGATATGCCTGTCTCCCAGCCTCCCTTCTGGCTATCTGGTACAGTCCCTTGCTACTCCCACTCTTCCAGGCTTTCCAGGCTTGTTTCTTTGCTTTAATGGCCTTGTCTACTGTATTATTCCACCACCACATTACTCTAGGTCTGGACGGGACTTTGCGCCAAATTTCTTTTTTCACGATGAAACACACCAGCAATTAGAATATTCATATTCAAATCTACCAAGACATATTAAGAATAAATATACACATCATCATTTTGATTTTCATGTTCATACACATAGCAATTTTTTATGTATCAAACTATACTTCTATAGAATCGGTTGTTTTTACTTCCAGTTCTTCAGCCTCATCTCCCCAACAAACAAGATTCATCACACACATACAGGCATACATGAAAGTAATATGGCAGGAAATTGGCATTTTTGCAGAGATATAATCCTATACCATGTCATCTACTAAAGAAACCTTACAGTGTATAGAATTTAGCACGCTAGACAAAATACTTAGCAGCATTTCACCATTTTCAAATTCTACTAAGGTCAACTTTGCTTTCCTCTTTTTGGAGTCAATAACGTAAGTACCAGTTACACACTGGGGTTGGTGTAATCAACTAGACCCCCCCCCCCAAATTTCTGGCCTTGTGCTTTTACTACAAAGGAATATTATTTTTAGCTATATTAAATCTTTGAGCGAGATATGAACAATAGCAGTATGGAATTGTAACATATAATTGCCAACCAAGTGTGGCGTCCTATACAGGACAGTGCTACTGATGTTTATAGCCCCAGAAAGACATCTCTTCCAGCTGGCTAACAACACCCATTCTGTGTCCGATTAGTGTTTGTGAGGGGAGGTCATCGCTCCCATCTCTAGCCTTATATGATACGCACGGACTTGAGTTTCTGGGTGGTTACCCTTCCTCAGCATGTGCTAATCACAAGCTAGTGATGAAAACTCATTCCACTCGCAAAATTCTCTATGCTTTTTCCAGTGACAAGCTGTTGCTGAACTCGAAAAAGGAGAAATAAGCTATATTAAATCTCTGAGTGAGATATAAACAGTAGCAGTACAGAATCGTAACATATAATTACCGACCAAGTGTGGCATCCTATACAGGACAGTGCTATTATTATTATTATTATTATTATTATTATTATTATTATTATTATTATTATTATTATTATTATTATAATAAGCCAGCAAGCTGGCAAAAGCATTAGCATGTTGGACAAAACTGTTTCACAGTATTTTTCTTGCTCTTTATGGTCTGAGTTCAGATTCTGCTGAGGTCAACTTTGCCTTTCATCTTTTCAGGGTAGATAAAATAAGTACCAGTTGAACACTAGAGTTGATGAAATTGACTAGCCCCCTCCCCATAAATTTCAAACCTTGTGCCTGTAGTAGGAAGGATCTCATTTTAAAAAGTAGTTTTACTTTATTTCATTGTCATCATAAACAAGAAAAACATCTCATGCTTTTCACATCATTACTATTCGGTAATGTTCTTTATATCTATTTTGGTACCACTCTGCAGTGAGGTAGCAAGAGTTCTCGGTGTCAGGGGGAGGAGGGAGAGCAGGAGGGTAAATACACTTCTGGTTCTTCCCCTCCTTCTCCTTAATTAACAGGCACCCCTTCAAACCTGCATGTGAGGTGACATGCCTGCCCCATTTCTCCCCTCTCTTGCTATCCTTCTGGTCAGGGTCAATTTATTTTTAGTCCCACTAACTGTGTATAGCTTTAGCGTTTCAATGTAAAGCCATTGTTGTTTTGTGAACTAAAATAAGCAACACCAGTGTGAGTGTGGAGATTAGTTTTAAACAAATTACAACTCACAAACATGTCTGCCTTGGGCTTCTGAAATCTAATCACTTGACCTCAGATCCAGGGAACACCTAACCTGTCTAACTTTCAGATGAATATTACTTTAAAACTCCTAAGTGTATTATACTTTTAGCTCTTTTGTTACCATATTTCACCTGAAATAGACTGATTGCGTTTCAATTAATTTAAAAAATAATGAAGACTTTAGTGTATAACTTTTGTTATTATTAAGCTGATGTTTCAAACATAAATTAACATGAAATTATGATGGCAGGTTTTAACTTAGGTCTCTTTAAAACCGGAAGTTTGTATCATGGAGCCAGAGTTGTTCTCATTTTGATTATTATGAAAAGGATTAGAGTCAGCTGTCCTCGAGCAGTGGTTTTATTTTTCTCTTCTTTTTAACCTTTTTACAGTTACAATTTAGTAACATATTAGAATTAGTTATTAAATTACTACTATGCTGTAGGCTCTTTTTATCTCCTGTAAACTGAGTAATTTCCTGAAAATTGAGAATATCATTTTACCTTTTATATACTAAGTCCAGCTGAATTACATAATTTAACCTTAGCCTTGAGGTTGTATTATAAGCCTTTTACATTTGGTTTTACTAACACTTTGTCTCCTTTAACAGTTTTAAATTTAATGCCCTTTTATAGTCACACACACACACACACACACACACACACAC
>NC_068990.1:70555000-70558629 GCF_001194135.2 Octopus bimaculoides
TATATATCATTATTTGTTTTTTAATCACCAAAAGCAACAAAATGGGTTAAAGTCTGTGAGTTTCTAAAACTCTAGTTCCTTGAGTTCCATTTCAATTTATACCAATTAAGAATAAAATACTTCTACTCATGTTTTAAAGTTCTATTTATTTCATTTGTTGTCCCAAACACACACACACATATGTATGTATGTATCTAACTATCTAATTGTGTATATATATATAAATATAACAGAAACACAGCAAATAGAAAATTTTACAAAAACATAACAAACAGAAAATTCGTAGCTTATTCCTCTTCAATGTCCAAAAGATCATTATAATTTCGTGCCTTTAACGTTGATATTGTTCACTCTTGGTGGTGCCAGTGGCGAAAAGCCACTGGGAATAGCTAATGAATGTTCAGGACAATGACTAAAACAAACACAACAAAATAAAACATACATACACAACAAAAAAGCTATGTGGCCACAAGACATACAGATATGGGGGAACACAAAGGAAAATGAAAATGTCCTATAGGACTGGAGATGAGAGAAGGGCAGATAGAAAGTCAGAAGAAAGAAGTAAAGTATTGGGAGGGGGAGAGAAAGAAAGTGAGAGGAAGACAGAGGTGAGGCAAAAAAAAAAAAAAGAGAAAGAGACAGAAATACATGTCACACAAAAAATATTCAAAGAATATTTTAGAAATGGCATGGGAGTGGCTGTATGGTAAGTAGCTTGCTTACGAACCACATGGTTCTGGGTTCAGTCCCACTGCGTGGCACCTTGGGCAAGTGTCTTCTACTATAGCCTCGGGCCGACCGAAGCCTTGTGAGTGGATTTGGTAGACGGAAACTGAAAGAAGCCCGTCGTATATATGTATATGTATGTGTGTGTGTCTGTGTTTGTCCCCCCAACATCGCTTGACAACCGATGCTGGTGAGTTTACGTCCCCGTAACTTAGCAGTTCGGCAAAAGCAACCGATAGAATAAGTACTAGGCTTACAAAGAATAAGTCCTGGGGTTGATTTGCACAACTAAAGGCAGTGCTCCAGCATGGCCACAGTCAAATGACTGAAACAAGTAAAAGAGTAAAAAGAGTAAAAGAGAGTAAATGAGTAAAAGAATCGGAAGTGTGTATTGTCTATATATATATATGATCTTAGAATAACAACTCAGAGTAGCCAGTTGAAGGAATTTGGACAAAAAAGACAAATAAAGCCATGCTAAATGCCATACAAGATAATTTCTTCTTTTATTGATACTATCTTGGAGAGAAAGTAAACAAATGCTTTGTGGCAATAGGAGAGAGAGATAATCTCAAGGAAGCAACAGTCAATCTCCTAAATTAACATGTCATTAAGGAAAAGGCAATCTGTTTTTATCTGAACTCAAGGGTATAGCTGTAAGCACGTTTCTACCTCAGTGGGCATCATCTGCCCCCTTGTCTCCAGCCAGGTCTATGACTGAGACATAAAGAAGCATAAATTGCTTGATTCAAACAAAAATGACCCAAGAGAAATAACATAGAGTAACCAGTAGCATGAATATTTGAACAATATGTATGTGAGTGTGTGTGTGTATATATATATATATATATATATATACATACATACACACAGACACACATACATACATACATACATACACACACAAGTGAGCACATAAGTGCAAAACAAGGTGGAAAAACTAGTACTTGAATACCAAAGGTAGAGTAATATGCTTTTTATTAAAGCTGAAAAGATCTTTACAAACTGTTACTCAGATTTTTACATTACTGTTTTTTTTGAGATTTGTGATCATATATATACACACTCATGCACGTACATACACACATACATTCTACATATATACATACCTGTCTATCTATCTTATCTAGTTCTCTTTAATTTAAATCTTTTCTGAAAGAACTGCACAAAACTGTACTGTTTTCCTGGTATCTCTAAAGTCTAATATTGACACCTAAGTAATCCTTTCTCCATTTTAATTCATTAAACTATTCCTGTGTTGCTTCTAACAAGATTAACTAAAAACATTATTCAGAGATAGATTGCCATTAATCCATGTCATTATAATGACATTAGCACCAAATGATAGGCATTTACCTCCACAACACCTGATTAACAACTAACAGACAAGAAAAGTATATGTTTATATAAATACACTACATAGTTTACAAGCTCTCTTATTCACTGTTCTGTGGCCAAGCCTTATGGTTTTTTGCCAAGAGGATCTCTTCTACTATCCTTGAAGATAGCTTTTAACCATTATTACTAAGCCAAGATGTTTGTAGCACTCCCACCCATGAAGTCACTGTATTTGTTGCCTGCTTTACTTCATAGGCCAGACTGTACACACACATGCGCACACATACACACACACACACACACACACACATATGTTAGTGAAGGCGGTGAGCTGGCAGAAACGTTAGCACGCTGGCTGAAATGCTTAGCGGTATTTCGTCTGCTACTACGTTCTGAGTTCAAATTCCGCCGAGGTCGACTTTACGTTTCATCCTTTCGGGGTCGATTAAATAAGTACCAGTTACGCACTGGGGTCGATATAATAGACTTAATCCGTTTGTCTGTCCTTGTTTGTCCCCTCTGTGTGTAGCCCTTTGTGGGTAGTAAAGAAATAACACATGTTAGTGTCCTTTCCCAAATCTCTACATCAACTCTGCATATACTCATGAAAAACAAGAGCGAAACCTTTACTAATTATTCCAACCTTAACAATGTGTCTAATTCTGATGGTGTTCCTTCTACCACACTGAAATGACTTGTCCCAAACCTGTCTCTGGGTTCACCCAATTCCCCCAATCTTTACACCTCATTAAAGATTTAGCCAAATCAATGGAAACGCGTGTCCCATTCTCAAGCAGAACAACATCTTTGATCCTGTAACTATCATTCTAATTTTCTAAATACTTGGGTCTCAGAGAAAATGAAAACAGTGATAAACATCACCTGTGTTATCATCTTCACCCTCATTTCTTCACTCTTGTTTCCCTTCTTGCATAATACCAAGATTTGGTTCTCGCAAGAAATTATAACTTTTTTATATGATTATTTATAAATTCTATATGTATGTGTGTGGTGTTTATGTGTGTGTATGCATTTATGTATATTTGTGCATGTGTATCTGTGAGTGCTTGTGTGTATATCTGCTTTAAGCATGTTTTTTTTTGTGTCTGTTTGTGTGTGCATTTACTTGTGAGTTTTGAATGTCTATGAGTATGTCTCTATGTGTATGTGAGTTAATGTATGTATTTCTTAGTTAAATATTTCAAAAATATCTTAGAGTAAGGAAATATGAATCATCACAGTTTGTTTATATATTATTTTATTTCCCCTGAAGCTGCTAGCAGCAATGTATACAGTGTATATAACAACTGTATATAGCTTCTAACAACAGTGTATGTATATAGTTGTGTGTGTGTGTGTGTGTGTGTGTGTGTGAACAGCATAGCATATAGCTAGTTCAGTAATGAATGTAAACTAGAGATTGAATAAATCATTCCCTTGGCCTTTACCAAAATGTAAGAGACTAGAAGATTACTAAAGAAAAGGAAGTGTTAGTGGTGGTGGTCATAATAGTCAGTGGGGGGAGAGTGATGGTGATGGTAGTGATAGTGGTGACAAAGACT
>NC_068990.1:70558716-70578689 GCF_001194135.2 Octopus bimaculoides
TAGTGTAGTTGTAGTGATAATGATAAAGTTGGTGAACATTATGATAACAGTAATTCAGCTCTATTCCATTTTAATTCTTCCTATGCATTTTCTACAGATTGAGCAGATCCATTTATCTAAGGGAATTATGATTTGTCTGCTCTCCTCCTTACTAAGACTTCGGTTTTTGCTAGATTAAACCTAAGCCCTTTAATTCTAGACCTTGCTTCCACACCTAAAATTATTCTCTAGTTCTGGTAGTGATTCAGCTCTAAGAACAAGTTCATCAGCATAGAGGAGCTCCCAGGAGCAGCCTATCTTAAATTCTTGTTATTTCTTGGAGGATTGTGATGAACAAGAAGGGGCTGAGGACTGATCTTTGGTGAATCCCTACATGTACTCTGAATTCCTTGCTATACTTGGTGCTAACCTTCCCCTTACTGACAGCATCTCTGTACATGGCTTGTACAGCTCTCACCAACCACTCATCTATCCCTAGCTTCTGCATTGAGCACCAGATAAGGAAGCAAGGGACTCTGTCAAAGGCTTTTTCCATGTCAACAAAAGCTAGGTACAGTGGTTTATTTTTAGCTAGATATTTCTCCTGCAGTTGCCTAACCAAGAATATAGCATCGGTCATGCACCTGCCTGGCACAAATCTGAACTGCATCTCATCTACACTAACTCTTTCCCTAATTAATTGACTAACTTTGTGACCTTCATTCCTTGGTCCAGCAGTTTGATGCCTCTGTAATTATTCCTGTAATTATTCCTGTCTTAGGCATCGCCTAAGCAGTTAACTACCATGCTGCTACACCAATCGTTGGATATGACTTCCTCAAGGACAATCTGATTGACTATACGGGTGATTAGGCTATATCCTTCTCTACCAGATGTAATATAAGGAAGATTTGGCTGCTATTTCTAGCAGGTCAAGGGATTACTTAGGAACTCATTTGTGGGCTTATTTTGTGTGTGAGAGTGTTTCATAATTAGATCTTCAGGCTCATAATTAAGGTTTTGTTTAGTTTGCATCATCGTCATGACAAGGATTCACAAACATATATGCCCTCTCAAACACACACACATATATACATACATAATACCTACATAGTATACACGTGCACACTCACACATACATAATACATATACAGCATGTGTGTGTGTGTGAGACAGGCTTCTTTCTGTTTCCTGCTATCAAATCCTCTCACAAGGTTTTGGTTGTCTGTGGCTATTGTAGAAAACACTTGGCCAAGATGCTATTTTTAGCCAGTTGAGTGATGACATAGACACTCTCCCATTCACTTTATCTGTAATTAAGTACCATATGTCTACTGGAGATAAGTAACTTGATTAAGCCCGTCTCATGGACACTGGGGTCACTGTCCACACTATGACTTGCATTTTTTTACTGTTTACTTCTGAGAATGGGCCTTTCCATCAGAAATATTAAAAGGTTTTAAACTTTCCCTTTCTGCTTTGTAAGAAGCTCTCTGTTTTCACTATTTTGCTATTTTACTTCTTTATCGCAATGTTTCAGTCATGCTACACTGCTCTTCTGTCACATTGTACCAGTGTGAGTTAATTCTGGACAAATTCTACAGTGCTATAATCTGGTGGATACAGATGAAATAATGTATGCTTTTTCCAAGTTACAAGAATGTAATATACCTGTGTTAACATTCCTGTCTAGTAAATAGGTGTATGTTCTGATATCAATCAAGTATTACATATTCAAAGCTAAAGTCTGTGGAGTTGATCACCTACTTCATAAAACTCAAAACTAACGTCTTAAAGGAGTAGTTCCAGAGAAGTAGTTCTTCACTGGACAGGAAGTTGAGATACAGGATAAACCTTATATTATAAGAGAGAAGCTGATCTCCATCTTTCTGTCCAGCACATGATATATGTGAAGGGGAGGAAGAAGGGGAGGAGAAAAAGTTGTTGAGAGAGGAATACAGTGAGATAGAGAGTGTGTTTGAAAGATAGATAGATAGGTAGGTAGATAGATAGATAGATAGATAGATAGGTAGTGTTGTCACCATAGTAACGAACAATTTCTGAATAAAAACGTGTGAACTTAAACTGTAAGTCTATCAGCACAATGCAACATAGACGTCAAAATAAAATAAAAAATATAGATAGTTATTGCTTTGGTTGTTTATGTGTGTGGATTTCTGTGTGTGCTTCCATGTGTCTTTCAACATAAAGACAATGCAACACAGACTTTAAAACAATAATGACAGGTTGTTGTTGTTGTGGCCAAGGAGGGGAGAGAGAAATTCATTTAGAGAATGTGTGATGTAGATTTAAGATTTGATTCAAGAAAAAAAACTTGCTGTTCAGAAAGGATTACAGAGAGAAAGAGTGAGAAGGGGGGAGTGAGTGTGTGTGTGTGTAAAATAAATATGTAGAGTGTTGTCACCATAGTAACCAAGGAGACTTTCACTATATAACAGTGTAGGTGCATAATTAACAAATATTTTTACTGAGAGCATAGATATGGGTAAAGACATAGTTCTAGATAAACTATAAGAAATTTACATTCAAAATGAAATAAATAACCCCTTGTTTGACCCTTTTATTACCATATTTTTGTTGAAATAAACTGCATTTGTTTCATTCAATTTTGAAAATGATAAGGACTTTAATAAAGTAATCTGGTGTTTGGTGTATAATTAACATGAACATTTTAATTTAGATTTCTTTAAAGCAAGAAGTTTGTATTATAAAACCAGAGATGGTCTCAGGTGGATTGGTATTAAAAGGGCTAAGTAAAATAAATCTTTGTTAGTTAAACTCTCCTTGGTGATATACATATACACACATATATTTATATATACAGGCATAATATATACAGTGTACCATAGTCAGTAACCAGCTGTGAGCAAGTATGGCTTAGTAATATGTACCATGCTTCCACTAAGTGTTTTAGGTGCCTGTGTAATCATGAGTACACTTAAACACTCCCAGTTCTGTTTCCAGTGTCAGACAAGTACTGGGGGCAGTTTCTCTGTCTGTCTGTTCTCCCCCTCCCCACCTCTCTCTCTCTCTTTCTCTCTCTCTTACTCACACATACACACACATACACACACACTTATATGTGCACATACCATTGCCTTCCTTACAATTTTCATCTACCATTTCCACTCAAGTATTGATCATCCAGGGGTTATATACGACGTGGTATCAAAAATACTCCCAGACTAGTTATGTTTAATAAAAAATAAGTTATTTACCTTAAGTTTTAACATCATCTCCTTTGGAATAGTCACCTTGCACAGCAATACACTGGTCCCAGTGTTCCTGCCATTTTTGGAATCTGGCTTGGAAGTCACTTCCATAAGCAAGTCAAAGACCTTCTGTGATTCACTTTTGATCTCGACAACAGTGTTAAAACAGCAACCTTAGAGCTGCATTTCCATCTTGGTGAAGAGATGGAAGTCTACAGGTGCTAAATTTGGTGAATGGGGTGGGCGCAGAAGCAGTACCATTTTATTTTTGGTGAGAAACTCATGAGTGAGGAGAGCTCATTGACAGGATGCATTGTCATTGTGAAGAATCCAATTCTTCATGCTTCACAGATCCGTTGCTTTTGCCAAAATTGCAGTAGAATTATTGATTGATGGTATGGCTCTGGGGGACAAATACTTGATGCACAATACCACAGATGTCGAAAAAAGCAATGAACATGCTCTTGATTGAGCTGTGGCTCTATTATGCACCTCTGCCATTCGAAGCATTGCATAAGACCCATTGCCTCATCATCGTAAGCTTGCCAAAGCATGCTCAATGTCTCTGTAGCAGACTTCCCAAGTTTAATGCAAAATTTCATGTTGGCTCTTTGTTCCAACTTCCTGTCCACAACAAAAATCGCAGACTACAGCATACATGTGATACAAAAACATAAGTTTCACAACTTGCAAAGTAAACACAGTGATGCCACTTGGCACACTGCCTCATGAAGGTCACTGCTAGCTCTCACTGTGCACGCAACTGTGTGCTACCATCAGTTGGAACACTACAGACCTAGTCCAGCAACTTTTTGATATCACTTGGTATGCCATGATGTTGTGCTGAGGAATGGAACCTGAAACAGCATGATTGCAAAATAGTCAAACCTATTATATCTATGGAAATACCACTAGTTTTTTAAGACACCATTACTAGTTTATTTCTCATTTCCTAGTTATATTTTATATTCCTGTTGACAGCAAATGTAAGCCACACTTGAAATAAATTACTTTCTAACTGTCTGGTGTTGGCAACTGTTCTTAAAGATACACATGATCTTTTTGACACAATTTCAAAGGTTTATAGTGCAAGAATTCGTCATTTGTTTCTTTGAGATGAGTATTCTTACTTTCAACTTCTTTCTTGTACACTTAATGAAAACCTGCTTCTGTGAGCTTTCTTTCTTCTTTCCTATTGTATTGGACTTTTAGACTATTTAGTTGGTTTTTGTCTTTAAGGAACTTTAATTTTCCTGTCTCTCCTAACCACACACATCAGAAATTAAGTGAAGTTTACAAAGTATTGATTTAAAGGATTATAGCAAACCACAATAGAATAAATGTCCCATTAATGTGGCAATAGGAGTTGGGTTGCTTAAACAATGGTACCACACCACAGCTTGATGGTTTAAACCAAACACTACTGTAAAACTCACATGCACCCATGCGTACACGCACACACACACGACATCAAAATATGTCATCATTGTAGCAATTGATTGAAAGTAAAATACAAACATTCTTTAGTTTATTCTTTCAATATTATTTCTAGATCCGTTTGTATGTTATATTAGGTCTAGTCTGTATGTTTTGATATTTGTTTATGAAGTAATGGAGAAAGTTTCCTTCTCCTTATTTGAATATTCTTCTTCTTTTTCTTCTTTTTAATGTCCATTGTCCATGCTGGCATGGGTTGGACGGTTTGACCAGGGCTAGCAAGCTGGAACACAGTGTTCAACTAGTACTTATTTTATTTACCCTGGAAGGATGAAAGGCAAACTTGACCTCTTTGGCATTCAAACTCAGAAGTTAAAATTGGAAGAAATGCCACTAAGCATTTTTCTCGGCATAGTAATGACTCCACTAGCTCGCTACCTTCACTGTTATTCTACCATATTGCCAACTGACTTCTCTTTCACTCCACACCACCACCACCAACACCACCTATTACCAATTGTAACAAAATAACCAGTTCCTGCTATGAAGTTTGAAGCTAAAATTCTAGCATGTTCTTTGTTTGGATAAACTCTCTCTGTTACAATTGTTTTTAATTTAGGCACAAGGCTAGAAATTTGGGGGAAAATGAAAAGTTGATCATATTTGCCCCAACTTACTAGTACTGTATTCTCCCATCTCTGTAGGGATGAAAGGCAAAATTGATTTCAGCAGGATTTGAACTTGAAACAACAAAGTGCTGGAACAAATACTGCAATGTATTTTGTCCTTTGCTCCAGTGATCCTACCTATACTCCCTCCCCACACAACTCTAAAAGCTAATCTGCAGCCTTTAATAATGTAACAATGGTTAGGATTAGGTTTTCTGATTGAAGTAAATGTCAATTTTCTGGTGGTGATGGTGGGTGATGGTGAGGTTTCTATTACATGACTGACACTGGACATTGGTGGAATAGACAGATGACCTTAACCTCCTTTCAATTGAGAACTGCAAAGCATCAGACAAGATATTGTAAAACACCTGGTCAGGCTTTCTATTCTTTGTACTATCACCACTGTCTATGTACAGCTAAAGGAAAACACATGCACACAGGCATGCGTGCGTGCACGCACGCACACACACACACACACACACACATATGTATACATAAGGAGTTGTTATAAGTGAGATAAAGAAATAGGTGATTGTGGCTTTTGCATCCTTCTCAAAAATGTCGGTGTTACTGTTAAAATCCTTGTGACCTAATTGAATATTGTATTCCAGCTACAACCATTCTGTCATCTTTTAAATCTTAGTGTAGCTTCGACTATTTTATCCAGTATGTTTCCCCTTCTTTTAAGACTCTAGGATATGATTTGATAACAATTTGCCTGCTATTTTTAACACGTCAAGCAACTACTGAGAAGCCTATTTCACTGGTTTCTCATGTAAATGTTTGCTCTAAACCTGATTTGAAGCTAAGTAGGAGTTAAGTTGGGTTTGTCAAGAACATACAGCTGTAACACAGTATTTTATATTTGTCTTTGTTATCTTTATCTTCCTGTCTTTTTAATCTCCCCTTCTCTCTCACCCTTTCCCCTCTATATATTATTTGCTCTCTCCCCTCTTTCTCTCTCCCTATCGACCCCTCTCTTTCTCTTCCAAAAGACAACAAAAACAGAACATCTACTTCAAATATGACGCTAAGTGCTTAATGTTAGACTATCAAATTGCCCAAAAACAATTGAAGCAAATATCTGAGTTTATTGAAATATAATACATTTTCCAGAATAAATTTGACAAAAAAAAAAAAAAGAAAAAAGAAAAGGAAAAATGTTTAAAAATAAAAACAAAGAGCAATAAGACCAAAACATTTATTGTTCTGCAACAATCAGAGATTTATATTAACTTGTCTTTTTGTAGAAGGGTTGAACATGATTGAACTTAAAACTTAGTTCTGAATCAGCCAATAGTGGAGCCTATGCAGTTGCTTGCCTTGCTAGAAATAGAAGCCAAAGCATCTATCAATCACATTTTATTGTAAAGTAAGACATTTTTCTTTGTCTTTTATTCAAGCGGAGGACGCTTGAAAGGAGACATGTCAATGTATGCTGCATACAAGAGGTAAGATGGAGAGGAGCTTCAGCTAGGATCCTCACAGGCAAGGTACCTAGGTATAAAATCTTCTGGTAAGGTAACATGGATGGAGTAGGGGGTGTAGGCATCATCCTTGCGGAGAAATGGGTAGATAAAATCATAGAGGTTGTCAGGGTATGCGATAGAGTGCTTAAGCTCAGGCTAGTCCTGCAGAACAGCACAGCTACAATTATCTCTGCCTGCGCCCGACAAGCGGGCCTACCAAATGATCAGACAGACCATTTTTATGATACCCTTCTACAGGCTACCTCAAAGATGAGTGGCAATGACCTCATCTTTGCGACTGGAGATTTTAATGGGCATGTTGGGCGGCAATCCAGTATCTTTACTGGTGTACATGGGGACCATGGTATTGGTTCTTGAAACAATGAGAGAACTAGGCTACTGGAGTTCTGTGATGCATGTAACCTTTCAATCTGCTACACTAACTTCAGGAAGCCAGACAGCCACCTGATAACCTATCAATCAGGTGACTCTGCTAGCCAGATTGATTTCATCTTCACCAGACAGTGAAACGCAGGGCTGCTCTTAAATACAAAGACCCTCCCAGGTGAAGAATGTACCCCCTAGCATAGACTACTCGTTAGTGACTTTAGGCTCAAGGCCAGAAGGATGCCAAGAAGCAGACCAATACAGAAAAGAAAGATTTGGAAGCTAAAGCACCCTTCACATGGTCAGAGATTTAGGGACATCCTCATCAAGAAATTTGATGAAAGGGAGGAGGAGCTACAGACCTCGGACATGGAAGGTAGCTGGAAATTCCTACAAGACAGCTTATTGAGTGCCACAGACTGAGTCTGCGGATGGTGCAAAGTTCCCTCCAGACCTAGAGTAATGTGGTGGTGGAATAATACGGTAGACAAGGCCATTAGAGCAAAGAAACAGGCCTGGAAAGCCTGGAAGGGTAGGGGTAGCAGGGAACTGTACCAGATAGCCAGAAAGGAGGCTGAGCAACAGGTATACATAGCCAAGGGCGAAGCAGAAAAGAAGTTTGCCAATGTCCAGCGACATGAGAACCAAATAACTGAAGTATTTCAGATTTGAAGACAGTGTGTGAGAGAAAATTGTGATGTCACAGGAGAGAAATGTGTCTGCATGGATGATGGTGCACTTGCTTTTAATGATTTGGAAAAGAAAGAGGCCTGGAGAAGTCATTATGAAAGACCACTGAATGTGGAGAATGATTGGGAGGAAGACAGCCTGCCAAATGTTGACCCAGTAGAGGGACCAGCTATCCGAATAGACAGCACCCTGATAGATAAAGCAATTAAGGGTATGAAGTTAGGAGAATCCCCCAGCCCATCAGGCATCATTGATGAGATGCTTCAAACTTCTGGTGATGTGGGTTATGGCCTAGTCACCTGCATTGTAAACCAGGTAGTTCGTGATGGAGTCATACCCAATGACTGGCATAGCAACACTATAGTCAACTGCTACAGGGGTAAAGGTGATGCTTTAGATAGAAATAACTACAGGGTTATCAAACTGCTAGATCAGGTGATGAAGGTCATGGAGAGGGTCATAGCCCAACTAATTAGGAAGAGAGTCTGCTTAGATGAGATGCAGTTCAGTTTTGTGCCAGGTAGAAGCACCACTGATGCTATATTCCTGGTACGGCAACTGCAGAAGAAATACCTAGCCAAAGATAAACCCATATACTTGGCTGTTGTTCACTTGGAGAAAGCCTTTGACATGGTCCCCCAATCCCTTATCTGGTGGGCAATGTGGAAACTGGGGACTGACAAATGGTTAATAAGGACTGTACAGGCCCTATAGAGATGCCGTTAGTAAGGTTAGGGTTGGCAATGAGTATAGTGAAGAATTCCAGTTAGAAGTAGGGTTACACCAAAGATCAGCCCTCAGTCCCCTTCTATTCATCATAGCCCTCCAGGCAATAACAGAGGAATTGAAGACAGGTTGCTCCTGGGAGCTCCTCTATGCTGATGACCTTGCTCTCATAGCAGAATCACTACCAGAACTAGAGAAGAAATTTCAGGTGTGGAAGCAAGGTTTAGAATCGAAATGCCTTAGAGTCAATGTTGCAAAGACCAAAGTTGTAGTAAGTAGGAAGGCAAACTCATCACACACCCCTTCAGGTAGGTGGCCCTGCTCAATCTGTAGAAAAGGTGTAGGTAGAAACTCCATAAGATGTACTCAGTGTAATCTATGGACATATAAGAGGTGCAGCAAAGGAAGATTAACCGGGAAGATAGCTTTCATGTGCGGCAGATGCACAGGGGAAATAAACACCACAGATGCTCAGGAAACAGATTCCATCACTTGCCAGGGGGAGAAACTAGAAGTAGTTTATAGCTTCCCTAGGTGACCAAGTCTGTCGTGTGAGTGGATACTCAGAGAGTGTTACCACTAGAATGAGAATAGCCTGGGCAAAGTTCAGAAAGCTTCTACCCCTACTGGGGACAAAGGGCCTCTTGCTCAAAGTGAAAAGTAGATTCTACAATGCATATGTGTGAACTGCCATGCTTCACAGCAGTGAAACATGGGCCGTGACTGCTGAAAACATGTGTAGGCTTCAAAGAAATGAAGCTAGCATGATCCGCTGGATGTGTAATGTCAGTGTGCACACACGACAGAGTGTAAGCACCCTGAGAGAAATGTTGGACATAAGAAGTATCAGATGCGGCGTGCAAGAGAGACATTTGCATTAGTACAGTCATATACTACAGATGGGTGAGGAGAGCTGTGTGAAGAAGTGCCTCTCCCAAACAGTTGCAGGAATCCAGAGTGGAGGGTGACCCAGGAAGACATAGAATGAGGTGGTGAAGCATGACCTTTGAACATTGGGCCTCACAGAGGCAATGATGAAAGATTGAGACATCTGGAGATATGTTGTGACTGAGAACATCTGGCAAATAAAGTGAGTCCATAGCTATAACCTACACCAGTGTCATATAACCAGCCCACTCAAAAGTACCCTGGACCGTAGGGCAACATTCCATGCTTGAGGAGACCTTTTGAGTCAAGTACATCAAAATGAAAATCAAATGGAAATCATAGTTGCGATCCCTGTGCCAGTGGCACTTAAAAAGCACCATCTGAACGTGGCCGATGCCAGTGTCGCTTTGATTGACTTCCGTGCCGGTGGCCCATAAAAAGCACCAACCGACTGGGGTCATTGCCAGCTTCCACTGGCCCCTGTGCCAGTGGCACGTAAAAAGCAACCATTACACTCTCAGAGTGGTTGACGTTAGGAAGGGCATCCAGCTGTAGAAACACTGCCAGACCAGACTGGAGCCTGGGGCAGCCTCCCAGACCCCAGTTGAACCATCCAACCCAAGCCAGCATGGAAAACAGACGTTAAACAATGATGATGATGACATACAGTATCTCATAGAAGTACATCCCTAAAACATTTCAGTAAAATTGCTTTTACTCTGATAATATCGAAAGAAACCAAAGAAAATTTATACTGAATAAAATATATTATACATGCAAACATTATATAAACTTGGAACACAAAGCAATAACCATTTTCAAAGATATGAACGAAATATTAATTTTCAAATATTACAGAAATATGTATACCCTAAAGGAAATTTGCTATATTCAATATTTTATCTCCTTATTTTTAGTATATTCAGATATTGCTGATAATTTCAATTCTAATAAATTATTTCTCCTGGCATTTTTGTACTGGTCATTGTTATTGCATCTGCAGGAATTCTGATTTGTGTACCGTGGTGAAAATCTTCTTCATAATGATTAAAATGACACCAAAAGGAAAAGAATTGTCTGCAGATTTGAAGAAAATTATTTTTAATTTGCACAGGAATGGTTTAGGATACAAGTTAATTTGCAAACGAATACATATTAGTCTAAATACTGTTGCCGAAGTATTTCAGAAGTACAAAGCTACTGGCCGGCTAAGCAATAAACATCATCCAGGTTGTCCTTCTATTTTAACTGCACATAATATTCACTCCATCCAACATAGCATGATGGACAACAGGCATCGTACCACTTCATCTTTGGCCCAAGATGTGTCTTCTGTTAGTGGAAAGAGTATATCTGCCCAAACAGTTCACCAAAGTTTAAACCAGTGTGGTCTTCATGGCCACATTTCTCGTAAGAAGCCTCTCTTTACTACCAGGTATAAATCATGTTGTCTTTCTTTTGCTGAAACCTATGTGAGTAAAGGGAAGGAGTTTTGGAATACAAATTTTTTTTCTGATGAGACTAAAATCAACTTGTTTGGGTCAGATGGTATTAAATGAGTATGGCGATGACCAGGTGAAGATAATAGCAACACATGCACTGTACCTGCCATGAAACATGGCAGTGGAAGTGCTTTGGGGATGCACAAGTGCAGTTGGTGTGGGAGGACTCACGTATATTGAGAGAACAATGGATTCAAGGCTTTATTGTAGCATATTGCAGAAAACAGCATTGAAAAGTATCAAGGAACTAGGAAGACATTCCATGTTCTAACATGATAATGACCCTAAACACATTTCAAAGATGACAACTAAGTTTTTATCAGATCAAAAGGTAAAGGTGTTGCCTTGGCCTACCATGTCACCTGATTTAAACCCAATAGAATATCTGTGGGATGTTTTGAAAAAGAAAGTTGAAAAGAAAGACCCCATAATGTAACACAGTTGAAAGACATCATTCAGGATGAATGGAGGTCGATTTCATTGGTTATATGTGGAAATTTAGTTGACTCTATGCCCAGAAGACTTAATGTAGTCATTGAAAGCAAGAGCAGTCACACCAAATATTGAATATAGCAAATAATCATTTAGGGTGTACATATTTTTGTAGAGTTTGAAAATTAATATTTCGTTCATATCTTTAAAAATGTTTATTGTTTTGTGTTCCAAGTCAGTATAAATTTCATTTGATTACCTTCGATATCATCAGAGTAATGGCAATTTTACTGACATTTAAGTGTGGTGATAAATATTCTATGTTAAATTTACTTAACTGTCATTTATTCATTTAACTGTTAATCATTCTTTGTGGTTCTGAAAATAGTTTGTTTTTTATCTTATCAGTATAAATCGATTTTCCATTTCTGCATAGCTTGCAACTTCCGGTGTACATACTGTAAATGGTTTGTTATGGAATTGATAAAGACTTCGACTTCCTACCCCAAGCGGACGTGTAACTGCCAATAAGATCATTCAAAAGTGGTTGTCCCATTTCCATCCTTGGATATTTGGGGTACTTCAACAAAACAATACTACAAACAGTAGAACAATTCAACTGGGTTCTACAATACAATTTTTTCTATAAGCTTTAAAGCAGAGTAATTCATTTTCTACTTCTAAATATGATTACATTAAGGTTTACTGTTTTCTCTGTACAATGTTTACGATGTTTGATTGTTTGTCACAAGAACATGAAGCATGCTTTTCCTAAAAAAGAAAGTGGAGCTGAAGGAAGGAAAAGGCGGAAGCGGGAGACTGAAGAAGCTTTGAAGCAAGACCCTTATTCATTATTTTGGCAACAAAGAATCAAATCATTCAACAAGTTCACTGACGTTAGTTGAAGCTTGTGAAAATCTTCTTGCCACTGAAACTGAATATTGCAGAAAAGTTGGAAGTTCTTTCAGAATTCAGACAGTCCTTTCTTACCAACAAACAACTGAGCAATGAACAAGACATGGTTTAGGAGAAAAGTAAGAAATGGCAGCGGTGAGGAAATACTATGCTCATGGCTCCCTTACTCACCCTCTAAGAATGCAGCATTTTGCATCTGCTGTCTACTTTTTTTGCAGTCCAATCTTCAGTCCTCATTAGAAAAAGAATGTGGATTCTACCAATGGAAGAGAGCAGAAAGAATACCTCTCCATGAGAATTCACCAAATCATTGTGATTGTTTCACTCAATGGAAAAAGAATTTTAGTTGAGAAGAAGGGACTAATCGATGCTAAGCTACAATAAGTAATTGAAGGTGAAAGACAGAGTATCTTGACAAGAGCTCTTCATTGTATCAAATTTCTTGCAACACACAACCTCGCATTGCAAGGACACAGAAGTCACTTAGGTTAAAAGATGGGTCAGATCTTGGTAATTTCATCGAGTCGTTAAAACTTTTGGCCACATTCAACCCCATCACAAGAGAATTTTTTTGTCATGTAGAAAGCCACTTGGATCTACATCTTATCTTTCACCATCCGTTCAAAACGCATTTATCCATATCTTAGCTGTCAGTGTAAAAAACAGTCTGTTTCGATGCATTCAAAAAGCATGTTACTACGCTTTGATGATCGACACAAATCCTGATCAAGCCCAAATGTCACAAGTCATGCAATATGTCAACATTGATTTCGAAAAAATGGCAGTTTGTGTTTCGGAGTCGTTCCTAAGCTTCTCCCAAATTAGCCAAAAGGATGCCACCGGTTTGGTTAAGGTAATTTTGAATGAATTAGATAATGATGGCTTAGTGTTGACCGACTGCAGATCAGGTGCTATGACAATGCTGCAGTTATGGCCAGGAATATAATCGGTGTTCAACACAGAATCAAGGAGTTGAATAGTAAAATTTTATCCGTGAATTGTGACAATCATCCACTGAATCTTATTGGTTTGAATGCAGCAAAAAGTGATATACCTGTCATTTTGTTTTTTAATGTTATTGATTTGCTTTTTGCCTTCTTTTCTCAATCAACACGGCTTTGGGAAAAACTGAAGCATGCTATTCCTCTTGTTCTCAGGTCTCCATCGGACACAAGGTGGAGTGCAAGAACAGATGCCGTAAAGACTGTTGTGAACTTCCTCAATGAACATTTGATGGATAATGGTGATGAGACAGCCGATACATTCTGTGATGCCGTCAATCTCCTTAACCGAATATTAATGTTTAATTTTTTGGAATTGATTGGATTTTGGAACTGGGTTCTTGCTCGCATCAATCGCATTCAACAGTGGTTGCAAGATCCTGAAATAAATTTCTGAGATACTGCAGCTGATCTCAAAGACCTCAAACAGCAGCTTTTAAAAGACAGACATACTATTATCCACCAATCACTAGAAGAAGGCATTGATCTTTGTCAAAAGTGGAACATAGAAATCAGAAAGCATCAAGGGAGACAAAAGAGATTACCTCTTGATGATGATGAAGATGAAAAGTCAGCATCAACCAATGAGATGGACAACCATTATGAATGCTGTTCTTCGTTGTCTTCAATCAGAAATGGAAGAAAGATTCATCCATCTTAATGTTATCGATGCCAAGTCCGGGTTCCTCCTCAATATCCACTCTCTTGCTATCCAACATATCCTGACAAAGTTGGCCTTCAATCAAAATGTGATTTATTGGCTTCTCAATACTGTGGCGAAATTGACAGCAAACAGCCTTTTGAGGAAATAATTGATTGCTGGGTATTGCTCTCTACACAAACAAAATCTGCAATAATGAGACCAGAAAAACTCCTGGAATTCATTGTTCTGTATGGCGATAACGTTTTTCCAAATTTGTACGTTGGCCTTCAGATTCTGCTCACAATAGCTGTATCAATTGCAAGCTGTAAACAATTGTTCAGCAAGTTTAAGTTAATCCTATCTTATTTGCAGACATCAGTGTCACAGAACCGCATGCATGACCTTGCTCTTCTGAGCATTGAAAGTGACGAGACAAACAAAACTAATTTTGAAGATATAATCAATCAGTTCACCTCATCAAAAGCAAGAAAGATGAGACTTTAAACAATTGTATTTATTTTTTTTTTTTTTGTTACATCTCATTTCACACATTAGGTTTTTTAATGTTTCAGTGGGGGAAGCTAGTGCATTAAATGGTTAAAATAAGGAGGTTTCGTAAAAGTAAACATTCAAAAAATATATTTTGAATTACAGGCTGTATTGAACCAGCAGGTAAATGAACCCTGATAAAGTATTAGGTTGTCAAGAAAGTTCTTGCAGAATTTTTAATTTTGGTTTTAAATGATGTATTTTCAAATTAATTTTTGTTAAATTACTTTGACTTTATATATCATTTTAAAGCCCATTTTTCGCTCTATCTAATCATGTTACTCTTTTCCTTTTTGAATAATTAAGCCATTTTTTCCAGAATGTTGAATACAACATGGACAAAAAACAAAATCGCACAATTTTCTTATTCCAGTTTAAGCTAGGCTGAAAAGCTGCTGAAACAGCTTGCAATATCAACGATACGTTTGGCCCAGGAACCACTAATGAATGTACAGCACAAGAAATTTCGCAGCGGTGACAAGAGTCTTGAAGATGATAAGCATAGTGGTCGGACATTGGATGTTAACAACAATCAACTAAGAGCCTTAGTCGAAGCCAATCCACACACAACTGTTCAAGAGCTTGCTTCTGAATTAGACGTAACATATACGGCAATTTCCAACTACTTGAAAGAGATTGAAAAAACAAAAAATACTTGAGAAATGGGTGCCACACGAATTGAACAACAACCAAAAGAAACGCCGTTTTGAAGTCATCTTCCCTTCTTTTATGCAACAAGAATGACCTGTTTCTCGACCTGATTGTGACTTGGGATGAAAAGTGGATTCTTTACAACAACCGGTGACACTCAGCTCAGTGGCTGGATGCCAACGAAGCTCCTTGGCACTTCCTGAAACCAAAGTTGCACCAAAAGAAGGTCATGGTGACTGTTTGGTGGTCTGCAGCTGGTTACATCCATCACAGCTTTTTGGATCCAGGCGAAACCATTACAGCGGAGAAGTACTGTCAGCAAATGGATGAAATGCATAATAAATTCCAACAACAACAGCTAGCATTGGTCAATAGAAAAGGACCAATTCTTCTCCGTGACAACGCTCGGCCACACATCGCATAACTGACCCTGCAGAAGTTGAACGAATTGGGCTACGAAACTCTGCCTCATCCGCCATACTCACCAGACCTCTCACCTACCGACTACCACTTTTTCAAGCATCTCGACAACTTCCTGCATGAGAAATGCTTCAAAAACCAAGACAATGCCAAACATGCCTTCAATGACTTCATCGCCACCAGAACACAGGATTTTTACGCTACTGGCATAAATAAACTTGTTTCGCATTGGCAAAAGTGTGTTTATTTTGATGGTATTTATTTCGATTAATAAAGTTTTGTTTGCGCCTAGATATGTGCATCTGAATTTAAAGGTTAAAAACCACAAGAACTTTCTTGATAACCTAATATTTATTTCTAAAATATTGCTTTGAAACCTTAATTACTTGTAACAAACAAATACCATATAATATCATGGATTTTGTAATTGGGTGGGTGGGGGGTGCATTTTTGTGTCTTGCCCCAGGTGCAGTTTACCCTGGCTATGCCACCGATATATATATATATATATATATATATATATATATACACACACATAATAATTACTCACCATATCATGGTTCACTTGTTGTGCCCTCAGTGCATTATAGATTTTTCTGGCTAATATATGTAAATGTATATTGTGGACTCCTCAGTATATTGCACGTTTCTGCAGCCGATAAGTATTTATATTTATTTTAGATTTCAATTATTTCTTTGGTAAAATAAGCATTTTCAATAAATTAATAAATAAAAATGCAGTATAGTACTGCACTGTATAACACATAAATTAAAATATATTAAGAGAAAATACACGGTGTACTGTAGATGAGTAAACAAAGAATTGCTCATATTGTATGGAAAACAAAACTTGGGAGGCAAGTGTGTGGTGTTGTTTTGTATTTATAATAAAATGAATATATACATTTTCTTATGATGGTTGAAATGGTTTTGGTATATACTCTTTTACTTGTTTCAGTCATTTGACTGCAGCCATGCTGGAGCACCGCCTTTAAAGACAAGTGTTGTCATTATGGCTGTGTTTGTGGAATGTATTGTTTATAACAGGAAGTAACAACAGTTTCTGTTTGTACAATTTGACATGTTTGGATTATTACAACTGACAACCCTTTAGAACAATACAAGTAACTTTATTACAAAGAGAAGTGGATGGAAAATGAGGAAAATTTTTTAATGTGACACTTTAATAAACATTTCTAATATAGTGCAAGGCCACAAAATTGAAGTGGGTGCAGGTCTGTCATTTATACAAAATCTTAGTACAAAATCCTTGGCTCAAAAGGGTGAAAATTTTTCTAACTTAGAGAGGTAGAACAAATACTGCAATGCATTTTGTCTGGTGCTCTAGTGATTTTACCATTCCATTACTGTAAATGATTTTAAGAAATATAAATGACATAAGAAACTGCATTAAAGAAAAACAAAATGTTTCAGATGTCTTTTTTCCTTTTACTTGTTTCAGTTACAGGACTGTGGCCATGCTGGGGCACAGCCTTGACGGGTTTCATTGAACAAATACACCCCAGTACTTGTTTTTAAGTTTGGCACTTATTCTTTTGTTGAACTGCTAAGTTACAGGGATGTAAACAAACCAACACCAGTTATAATGTGACTGCACCTGAAACAAAGTGGTTGTACAGCGAGTTTCTTAACTGCACTGCCATGCCTATGCCTATACAAAGTTGATCTTCACAGAATTTGACCTCAGAGTGTAATGAGTTGGAAGAAATATTGGTTTCAAATTTTGGTACAAAGCCAGCAATTTCAAGGAAGTGGGCAGCTTAATTACATTGACCCCAGATCTCAACTTATCTTATTGACCCCAAAAGGATGAAAGGCAAAGTCAACTTTGGTGGAATTTGAAATCAGAATGCAAAGATGGATAAAATATCATTGAGCATTTTGCCCTGCATGCCAGTGATTCTGCCACCTTGCTGCCTTAAAGTTGGAAGAAATATTACAAAGTATTCTTCTTGATACTCTAACAGTTCTTATCTATTAATTCTTTTATCTTTTATCTATTTGTTGCTCACAACAAATAAAAGAAATTCGTTTTGGGCAGGATCAAAAGCCCTTTTACTGTTAAAAGGTTTATTTTGTTATTGGAAAGTTCTAGCCAACTTTAAAGAAAAAGTATAATGTAATTCCTACACATTTTTTTCTCTCTCCATTTTTTTTCATTCTCTCTCCATTTTTTTCTTCTCAATCCTTTTATGTTGAAGAGCATAGGCCTGAAATATCAAAGACTTTTCCATTCTTCCTGAGCATTAAACTAATACACCTGCTTGTTATTCCCTCACCTATCTTCGTCTTTTGTTTTCTGTAAATTTGAACTATAATGTAGGAACCTTTGAGGAGAACCCACAAAACAACATGAACCGAGGAGGGAGCATGTATACAGTCACCTGCAAAAATAGCAACCAAATCTCTCTCATATCACATTATGCCAGCTTTAAAGAAGGAAAATATACAATGAATAATATTGTCCCAGGTACTCCTTATAAGGTGAAAGGGATGATCTCGGATGGAATGCCTTTGATCACATGTCTCATCAGTTAATGTTGACCTGAGATCAGACAATAACACAGTGACCAGATTGGTGAGGATGTTGACACACTTGTCAGCTAGTGGTGATCATCATATGACTGAAGATAGAAACATTAAAATGGATAAACAGGTGGAGCCTGTTGGTTTGTGAATACAAATTAAGAGTGGAAGTATTGAATTTGTTTGGTAATATGGAAGCGGTAGACCCAGGAAGACATGGGATGAGGTGGTGAAGTATGATCTTGAATGAAATGATTTTCAGATGTTTAGTCTCACATAGGTGATGACAAGTGACTGAGACCATTGGCGATTTGCTGTGCTTGAGAAGACATGTCAAGCTAAGAAAAATCATAGTCATGGCCAGTACTGGTGACACATGAAAGGCACCCATGCCAGTGATACATAAAAGGCACCCATACCAGTGATACATAAAAGGCACCCATACCAGTGACATGTAAAAGGCACCTAGTATACTCTGTGGAATGGTTGGTTTTATGAAGGGCTTTAAGCCGTAGAAACCAGGACAAAACAGACTGGAGCCTAGTGCAGCTCTCTGGCTTACCAGTCCCAATCAAACCATCTTACCTTGCTAGCATGGAAGCTAAATGACGACGATGATGATGATAATGATAGTGGCATTTCGTCCATCTTTACATTCTGAATCCAAATTTTGCCGAGGTCAACTTTGCCTTTTATCCTTTCAGGGTCAGTAAATTAAGTACCAGTGAAACACTGGATTGATGTAATCAACTAGTTCCCTTCCCACAAATTTCAGGCCTGTGCCTTTAGTAGAAAGGATTATTATTATTATTATTATTATTATTATTATTATTATTATTATTATTATTATTATTATTATTATTATTATGTGAGATATACTGGAACTATGATTCTGAGAAAAAAAAATTTTTTCCCTGCAAAATTTATTTTTTCAATATTTTTCTAAATATATATTTTGATTGCTTATCATGGTTTTGCACTTTTCACTTTTTATCTTGAGCTAAAGTAGTAAAACAGTATTCATTGTTGATATATAGACACAAGATTTTGTGTTTATAGCTAAAGGGACAAATAAAAGGTGTCATTAATAACATTATTGCTGTAAGAGAAGGGAAACAGAAAATTATCATTATCATATTTTCTTAAAATGGATTATTTCAAGGAAAATAACTCTGACGGTAAGAGATTGTCTCCCCTAGGTGTAACCCTTTTACAACTGATATTAAAACACCATTTTTTTTCTTTTCTTTCTTCATAATTTCTAATGTGATTATTGATATTTATATTTTCAGAGCTGAGGCTTGTTGTAAGAGAATTGCTGAATTAAACCCGTACGTCACAGTAAACACCACCTCAATTTCTCTTCAGGATTCCACTGATCTCACATATTTAAAAGATTATCAGGTACAATGAAGATGATGATTATGATGTTGTAGGTTCTGTGTGTGTGTGTTTGTATTCTTTGGATATTTATTATAAAGAATAGGCTCTACAAAGGAAGAATTTCAAGAACATAGCCTGATGGTTGTCAGTTCAATTCCCAGTGGCTTGTTATGTCCTTCATCTAGACGCTTTGCTAGACACAATGCTCCAGTCAACTCAGCTGGTAATTCAAAAGGCCAGCCTTGTCACATTCTGTGTCATGCTGAATCTCCCTGAGAACTACTTTAAGGGTACACGTCTGTGGAATGCTTGGCCACTTGCACATTAATTTTACGAGCATACTGTTCTGTTGATCAGGTAACTAGAATCCTCATCATCGTAATTGACAGAGTGCCAGTATTATACCAGCCAAAATCTGATCCATGCATGTACTTATATATATATATATAT
>NC_068990.1:70578744-70588546 GCF_001194135.2 Octopus bimaculoides
TATATATAGGCATTGATGGTTCTGTGGTTAAGAAGTTTGCTTTGCAACAATGTGGTTTTGGGTTTATTCCTACTGCACAACCCTTGTGCTAGTATTGTCTAATATAGTATTGGTCCAACCAATACCTTGTTGGTGAAATTTTAAAATTTTAGAAATGGAAACTGTATGGTCGCCTATTGTGTGTGTGTGTGTGTGTGTGTGTGTGTGTTTGTCTGTCTCCTTATGTCTTCACACTGACACTGCTGAGGCAGAAATGACATATGTCTTTGTCTGAGTATGTCCCTTAGCTCAGCTGTTCAGCCTGTGAAGACCAGTGAAATATATTGCACAAAAAATAAACAAGGGTTAGCATCAGGAAGAACATCTGGCATAGAATATTTCTTTAAAGTTTCATCCAAACCCTTATTGTGGCATTGAAAAAAGAGATGTAAAAACAATGTTTACCATGATGATGCAGCTATCATCATTTAATATCCACTTTTCTATGCTTGCATAGGTCAGGAGGAATATTCTTAGACAAATTTTCTATGTCCAGATGCCCTTCCTGTCACCAACCCCTTTCTGTTTCAAAGAAGGTAGTATTTATCTATGGCCAGACATGTTTTCATTGAAGAATGGAAACAAGGAATATCACTTGAATTTCATCAATTATTATTGGTATAAATGTGAATTCATAATCTGGATATAGAAGCTGGGGGTATCAAAGCAGTTGTCCATAGTTCTTCTCTTTCTTTTTGATTTTCAAAGAGATGGTCACATCAGCTGGATAGCTAACCTCTATAATAGTGCGTACTTTTTCTTGTCTATGCCAAACAACAATATTCAGCCTGTTATGTTTGCCCTTAGTAGAAGCGTTAATGGAAATGTCCCAGCAATATTCCTTGTGCTGTATATATGCATGTGTGTATGTATGTATGTATGTATATGCACACACACACATACACACACTAAACTGTGAATTTAACTTAAAATTATTTTTTTTTATATTTCTAGTGTGTTATATTAACTGAAACATCATTAAACCTTCAACGTAAAGTGAATAATTTCTGTCATCAACAGAATCCTCCAATTAAGGTAAGTTGTAATTATAGTAATTAGGAGAATGATATTTCAAGCAATGTTCTTTTTCATAATTCTTTAAAATTACAGAATCATACTACATATTTTAGTTATGTGCTGTGTCTGTTTAGTAAAAATGTCTATTAGACTTTTTCATAACCAAAGGAATTTTGCAGCTTTTATGACTTCTCAAAAGTAAATTCAAATTGTGACATGCTTATCTCTTAAAAAAATATTAATCGTATTAGTGAAGTAGTTACAACTGGTCTTACATCACAAAATCAGGGGCTGTGGGGAGAGGTACTCACCATTTTTTTCTTAGAAAAACACATATTGGTCCTTTAACTTTACCAAATTTAAACTGTTCATTTTGCCAAAATTCCTGTGACTTTTTGTTTCCTTTCTGATAAATTATTGTAGTCTACTCTCTGATTCTGTACACTTCTGTTATTTTATACTGAAAAAACTTATTGAATGAAAGCATATCACTACCAACACTGTATGACAAATTAATGATATCACATTCATCCAACACATGCATTACAGACCAATATTTGCTAATCAAATACACCAGGCTGGTCTGCATTAGGTCAGAGTGCCTTAGGTCAATATATTCAACTAATGTTTAAGTATATATACCTATTAATATACAATATATCATAATAATAAGCTCAGATCAACATTTCAAATTAACATAACTGCAGGCAATATACTACACCAACACACTATAGATATATTTGAAAAAGTGCCACATCCTAGCGGTTGAGGAAACCTGTGGAAGAGGTAGACCCAGGAAGACCTGGGATGAGGTGGTGAAGCACAACTTTCGAACATTAGGCCTCACCGAGGCAATGACTAGTGACCGAGATCTTTGGAAATATGCTGTGCTTGAGAAGACCTGGCAAGCCAAGTGAGACCATAACCCATGGCCTATGCCAGGGGTGTAACCAGCCCACTTATTCATACCTTTCCTTCATTGGACACTAAACTCTGCTTGCGAAGACTTGTTGAGGCAAGTGAAATAGAAATTGAAGTCAAATTCGATGACTGGCATCTGTGCTAGTGGAGCACTAAGAGCACCATCTGAGCATGATCGTTGCCAGAGCAGCTGACTGGCTTCCATGCCAGTCGCGCACAAAAAGCACCATTCGAGCGTGATCATTACCAGTGTCGCCTTACTGGCACGTGAAAAAATATTCGAGCAAGGTTATTGCCAGTGCCGCTGGACTGACTCCTGTGCAGGTGGCATGTAAAAAACACCATTTGAGCGTGGCCATTGCCAGTACCGCCTGATTGGCCCTTGTGCGGGTGGCACATAAAAGCACCCACTACACTCTCAGAGTGGTTGGTGTTAGGAAGGGCATCTAGCTGTAGAAACTCTGCCAGATCAGATAGGAGCCTGGTGCAGCCAACTGGTTCGCCAGTCCTCAGTCAAATTGTCCAACCCATGCCAGCATGGATAGCGGACATTAAACGATGATGATGAGGATGATGAGATTATTGCGGTAGAGGGGAAAATGAATGTACCGAATTATCTGTTACTCATAATGTTTGCTATTCTTATAAAAGCTTATAAATTTATTTTCAGTTTATATCAGGGGATGTATTTGGTGTCTTTGCTGGATGTTTCTGTGATTTTGGAGATGAATTTGACATTTTTGATGCTAATGGAGAAGAGCCAAAGGAAGTATTTATTGGTAATATAACCAAGGTACTAAGTTTTAAACTACTAACATGAAATTATCTTCATCATCACAGTGTTCTGTCACCAATTGAGTTTCGAATGTTCTACAATTCAAATCCTAACATTTTTAAAATTTTGTTTTTTATACCTGGAAATATTTTCTCAAAGAGCTTGTAATTTCTTATTGCCAGGCGAACCCAGGTGTTGTGAGTTGTTTAGAAAACACTCGACATTATCTTCAGACTGCAGACAAGGTCACTTTCAAAGAAATTAAAGGTATGACAGCTCTCAATGGAAAAGTTTGCACAGTTTCTGGTAGGTTCCATTTTTATATACTTTTATTCCTTCTATGTTGTTTTTGGTGGTTAGAAGTGTTGTTATATATTTTATGAACTTAGGTTTGTGCCAGGCTACTGTGACGGTCCATGGCCTGAGGGTTAGGGTTAATGTATTGGACTCATAAACATAAGGCTGTGTGTTCAATTCATGAACCAAATTGTACATTGTATCCTTGAGCAAGGCATTTCACTTCACATTGCTCCAGTCTACTCAGCTGTAAATGCATGCCAGATGAATATAATTGGTACAGCCCTCCTCCTCTCCCTCCAACTATCACATCCTTGATGTTCCACTGGGTCAGAGGTGAGAGACTCCCAAGAGGATGTCTGTATCTGTTCATGATTACACAGGTACTTAAAACAATTAGTGAATCTATGGTGCCAGCAATCAGTCATATTCGTTTGTGAACGATGGCTAAACTTTAAGCTCCATGCTATTTTACAATTGTAATTATAATCTCCATGTTTTTATTAATACTATTGTTGTTGTTAGGTGTGACTAAACAGACATGTGGTTAAAACTCGTACAACCATGGGCAGCCTATAGAGAGTCTCTGTGTGGTTAGACAACAAGCCAGAAACAGCTGGCAGATTTCCCTCAAATAATATCCTATACTCTTACAAATACTATTATTTCATCTTTTTTTATCTCCCAGCTAGCAATATAAACAAAAGTGCATTTTGCACCAAAAACCAACATCAGAATTTCTCAAATAGTATCTACTGCAGTCTGGCTTGTTGTAACAGAACATCCTTGTTTAAGTAGAGATAAATATTACCTCTCAGTATTAACACTGCCTCTCTTGCTAATATATAACTATTATTTCTGTTGTTAATAATGATGTTTATTGATTTATGTGTCTGATTGTATGTTACTTCTTAGAAGAAAGATGTATTACATTCATTTCTTTTCTTTCTGTTTTCCATGTTTAGTGTTAAATCCTTTCACATTCACAATTTGTGACACAAGCAGAGAGGAATTCAATGAATATGACCATGGAGGAATTTGTGTGCAGTTGAAGGTTTCAGAGAAAGGACACCATGTAATAATTATTTTCTCTCTTGACCTGACTTCATGTTCACACTCACAACAATGCACATTAGACTCTCTCTCTCTCTCTCTCTTTCTCTCTCTCTCTCTCTCCAAGCATGATAGCTAAGTGTAAACTAAAAATAAGTGGTGTATTAAAATCTTTGCTTCCCAACCACCTAGTTTCAAGATCTGTCCCACTACATGGTACCTTGGGTAAGTGTCTTCTACTATAGCCTTGGGCTGACCAAAACCTTGTGAGTGGATTTGGTTGACAGAAACTGAATGAAGCCTGTTGTGTTTGTGTGTCTTTCTAAAAGATAACAGAATATAACAGTTAGCTATATTAAGAATGTTTTATGGTCGACTAATCCATGATCTTTTAAAATGTGGAATATCTTGGGAAACCAACACCAAAATATTTCCCTTCTGTTTCTTTTCTTTTCTTGGACGCTTCAGATTCCATTAAACAGAAAATGATTTTGTTCGTGTAACATTTGATTTTTACCAACAGACATTGTATAATGATATATTTGAAGCAGCAACAGTTTATGGTCAGATGTCTTTCCTGTTGTAAAACCTTACTTATTTTTGCTCCAAATATGAGATTTTTTTATTATTATTTCACTGGCCTTTGAAAACACAGACAGTCTGGTTGTAATGTCAACAAGGAATGTAAACATCATTTCACTGTTTCACTTGGACATTGATAAACAAAGCAATAACACGTTAACATAGATGTGCATATGCATGCACACATAAATGCTCACAAGTGGGCACACACACACACGCACACACACACATGTAAATACACACATGCATATAAAACAAAAGATGTCTGTGTGTGTAGTACATATGCATTTCTACAGTTTTCAACTGATTTTCACCAAACTTTACACTCACATTACATATGTGCCAAGGATGGTCATGCATTTTAACATTTTGCCCAGAGCTCCTGCATAAATCGACAAACTGGAAAAATGGTGTTTTACACAGGTTTTTTTCTGCAGTGTTCAACCGATTTTCTCCCTTCTCTCTCTCTGGTTATTTATCTCTTCTCTTGCTTTTTCTCATTCTCTGTTTCTCTTGCTCACATATTCTTTCTCACCCTCTGTAATAGTTCCTCTCTTTTATTCTATGTCTGTTTCTTTCACTCTCTCTTTCTCTCTCTCTTTTTAACTCACTCACACACTAACTTCTGTCTAAAAAAATTTACTTCCGTGTGTTTCAATTAGTTGTGCGTAAAAATCTCTGTTATGATTTTTGTACATTCTCCCTGGAAAATAATTTAGTTATTTTAAATTTTTGTTCACCCAGTGTGTTTAAATTCAGTTTTGCCACATCTGCCTAAAAATTGACTTCAGTGTATTTCAATTTTGTTGCGCGTAAATATCTTTGTCTTTACGGTATTTGTATGTTCTCCTCACAAAGGATGACTATGAGTTTGTGTGTGTAGTACATATATATTTCTACAGTTTTCAACCAATTTTCACCAAACTTTCTACACACATGTGCCAAGGATGGTCATGCAATATAACATTTTGCTCAGAACTCCCACTGAAGCCTCTAGGTGTACCCCCCGCTTATTCGTGGTTCGGCATTCAGTTATTCACGGAAGGAATAATTGTTCATGGAAACCACCGCATATTTATGGAATCGTAAATATCTGACAGGCTTCTGTAGAGTTTTTTTTGACTAGTCTCACTCAAAACCCATTTGTTGATCTGGTTTATATTGAAGACATTTATTCAGAGTGCTGTGCAATATGGCTGAACCTGAAATCACATGGTTACAATATGAACTTCTTAGGCACACAGCCATCTGAAAAACCCTGAAGTTTATTAAGAAACAGTTCTTTAATTTTACATTAATTTTCAACCTTATGGTTTTCATGACTCCAGGACTACAAAAGTTTGTTGAATCAAACAGAACCAAAAAACTGGCAGCTCTGCTCTGCTATTATCTTTCAGAAAGAACATCATGATTGGGTTTTTTATATTTTTCGTAGCTCCACAAGAAAAGAAAATGTTAATTTCTTGTCCAAAAAAAAATGAAAGCATGAGAATCAAAAGCATGTTTTTCCAATTGGGAGGAGGGATGAGGAGAATTAGATCTGCTTAGAAAAGAACAACTGGGGGCAAGTTTGTGATTATAATCATGTGATGTAGTGAAGAATAATTTACTCAGTGTTGATAAATACCATTCTAAGTGTTCTATGACATCAAAAAAAAAAAAAAAAACTATTTGTTTTTAGAATTCTATTAACTTAATGTATTTTAATAGTTTATTAATTTTTATATCATTGTTTGCATACCTGCTAATTCAATTACAAAAAAAGATTACTTCCTCCCCACCCCCTTTAAGGCCTGACAAAGACTTTGCTATAATTGTTTTTATGTGAATTAGAACGTGTTAGAGTATTTTGAAATATAAAGCTGTTCGTTATTTTCATTCAATTTACTATCACAATGGATACAGCCATAATGTGTGCAAACACAATTGTTGGAGTCAAGTTAGAGGAACAAAAATGATAATAAAATTTGTAATATTAATTTGATTTATAACATATGATGTGTATTAAATAAAGGCATATCAATTAAATAACAATAATAATATATTAATAGTAATTATAATCTTCATTAATAACATAATCATTTAAACAAACAAACACATATCCACACACCTAGATACAGAGATCTTTTTATGAATTAATCTTTGATTGTATAATAGCATTGTCAACAGTTGTACTATTATAAATACTTGTGTAACATATATCAAAGAGCAGCAAGATTGGAAATCTCCTCTCTATAGATTAATTTAGAAAAAAATACATCAATAAATTGTTGAGTTGTCATCATTATCATCATTTAACATCTGTGTTCCATGCTGGTATGGGTTGGACAGTTTGGCAGGATCTGATGAATCCAAGGTCTGCCTTTTGCTCCAGTGTCTACTTTGACATGGTTACTATGACTGGATATCCTTCCTAATGCCAGCCCCTTTACAGCATGTACTGGGTGCTTTTCCTTGTACCACCAGCACAAAATAAGCATCCAATACATGCTGTTTATGTAATAATTTTTTCTCCTATGACATATACATATAAAATCATTATAAACAAGGGAGGAAAAAACATACTGAACAGACACTAAGTAAGATTCTAACATCCTGTCTGATGAACCAATATAGGAACCTTTACATAATAGCTTGATTTATTACAAATAGCAGCCAAATTTCCTTCAAGCAATAACCTCTTCAGGTTGTCTGTTTTCATTGGATTCAGTACCATGGATTTCCATGTCAACCTGTCTTGGACCCTCCTTTAATATATTCACTATATTTTAAATCTGTCTAATTCTTAATAGTATAATGGTCTTATTGATTTTGCCTTTTATGAACAAACTTCATAATCTATTTTTTGTTTCAACTTGTCTGAAATATTTTCATTTTCTCCCCTTAAAGGTGTATAATGAAATTAGCATTTCATTGTAGGTTATATGCTCTGTTCATGCTATTCTCAAAATTCTTCCATATAACCACATCTCAAATTTATTTGATAGCAAGTCTGTTTAGGTTTATATTTCACTACAGTAGACCATACACATTTCTTTTCTCAAATCACTTCATAGTTTTCTTTTTTAATCTGTAAATAATTTGTAATTATCTCTGTTCATCTTTTACTTTCTTAGTCTTTCTTTAGATTACTGCTTTACATTTTTCATCCTCTAATTTCATATGTCTCACCTTACCATCTCCAGGAAAGATACTTTGGTTAATGTAGTCTTGTATATGTGAAAGTACAGAATAGTCAAGGCTAGAATGTCTTTGAGATCAGGACTGTATTTAGTTTGTGTGTGTGTGTGTGTGTGTGTGTGTGTCCTCTCTCTCAAGTCTTTACAAGTCTCATTAATAGAGATGAGTACATCAGTATTATTCCTGCAATGAAAGTGTAGAAAAGTAACTAGTATAATGGGAACGTAGTTGCTCAATGGATCTAAGTTCAAACCCTGACAGAGCTGGTTCAATATTTTATATTCATCTCACCCACTTCCCAGACACACTAAACAAAAACACATCTACTTGACTTCAGACTCCATGGTACCTCATGTAGTAGTTAAGGTTTCCACATTTAAATCATTTCATCATCTCTTGTTCTTCCAGGGGCAATAAATTAACCACCAGTAATAAACTTAGGTTATTTCAATCTATTATTTATCCTCTACTTACTGAAATGATTACAGATGGTTTGGTGACAGAAATGATTATTAACTCAATCATGATTGGGCAAATGATAATAATACGATCAACATTAAATTCATCATTCTACAGAGTCCAGTACTTCCTAGATCTCAGTTCAGATATTGTCATCATGACCTTTATTTTTTATTTCTCTGATTCATGAAATAAATACCAGTAATTTATTCAGTTTCTTATGCAAATGCACAGTTGGTTGAATTGATCCCAATATGCTACTGGTGTTAATTTTATCAGCAACCCAAATATTCTGTATTTTTTTCTTTTTTTAATATTTCAGGAATGTCTTGAAACCCAGCTGACCAAGCCTAATTTGTTAACTCCTGATCTAAGTCGAATAAATGTAAGTATTTTATTTGCAGTAACTTTTTCTTTAAGTTTTCAGTAGATGCAAAGCTGAATTACCAAACAGTTTGATTTTTTGTATTTTTTATTTTTTTTTACCTTGCACTCTGGTGATTATTGATAACAAGGAAGTTAGCTGCCGTATGACTGGTGACTTTGGAAGTATAGTTTTGTCAGGAAATAAGGTTTACATACAATAATTATAATTTAACTTCTTATCAAATTTCTTGGAGCTTATACAAAATAATGAAATGAACTAATATTTAAAAGAAAAAATATTTATTCACACAAAGTAGAAGAAACAAATTTCTTAAGTGTATAACTTCTCCTGTAACTACCTTATCATTTATCTCCTCCAATATCATGATTCTCTCTCACTGTGTGTGTGTGTGTGTGTGTGTGTGTGTGAAATGTTCTTTTACTCTTTACCTGCCACCAAGGTTCATGTGCACTCATCCCACACCTCTTATGTTAAAGCTCTCTGAATCTTTCTTTTAGTCTCTCTCTCTCTTTCTCATCTCTCTATACAGTGTAAAGTATGACAAAAGATATCAACCCACCAACTAACCAACATTTATTTCAGCTATTATAATATAGAGGTGATTTTTCTTTCTCTCTCTCTCTCTCTCTCTCGCTCTCTCTCTCACTGTGACATTCTTTTACTTATTACCTCTCACCAAGCACTCATCTTGTACTTCTCATGATAATTCTTTCTGTCTCTCTTTTGTACTCTCTCTCCACATCTCTTTATATGTTGTAAAGCCTAACTGGAGAAATCAACCAGCATTATTATATTGGCAGTTGTTATTATAGAGAGATATTTAAACACATTTTATAATGTAATATAAGTAGAACCATTAACAATAATGGCATTGGAGGGATTTTCTCTTTTCTAATACAATACCAATCTGTGATATATTATTGCACATGCACATGCACCCATCTAATTTAATAGTTACACATTCACACACACACACACACACACACACACACACACACACACACACACTTCAGAGTAAGAGCTAGACAGACTTGAAGATAGAAAACAATCTCTCTCTCTCACTCTCTCTCTCTCTCTCTCTCTCTCTCTCT
>NC_068990.1:70589182-70593052 GCF_001194135.2 Octopus bimaculoides
TTAACACCCTACCTAACCCATGAAAATCATGCGGGTGTTAATCTGAAAATTTAACAATCTTTTTTAAAACACTTTTGCTTACTAACATTTTTTTATTTAGTGTGTGTGTGTGTTGCCCATATATATATATACACTTAAGACTTAGTTGTGGGTTGGGACTTTCATCGGCACAGGTCATTATTATTACGACCATATATATACATACACACAGAATGCACGTTAATACACACATACATACAAATACCTATCATTTTTTTTTATTTAGTGTGTGTGTGTGTGTGTGTGTGTGTGTGTGTGTTGCCCATCTTAATATACAATGCTGAAGTTCTGTATCTGTGTGAAGCCTTTTTAAAAGTTTATAGAAATCCACATTTTCCACTTTTTTGTCCTAACCCTAACACTGTAAGTGAAAATTGTGCTGGTGTTAATCTGAAAATTTAACAATCTTTTTTAAAACACTTTTACTTACTAACATTTTTTAATTTAGTGTATGTGTGTGTTGCCCATATATATATATACACTTAAGACTTAGTTGTGGGTTGGGAGTTTGATCGGCAGGCGTCATTATTATTATTATTATTATTATTATTTTAAATTTTTCCCCCCAAGGGCGGCTTCAGGCAGGTGGAGAATAGTCGATTATATCGACCCCTGTGTCCAACTGGTACTTATTTTTAGACCCCGAAACGATGAAAGGCAAAGTCGACTTCGGCGGAATTTGAACTCAGAACGTAGAGATGACCTGTCGCTACACTGATTCTGCAGAACAGAGTTGAGTGTGAAAACCAACTTTAAAGTGTAAATATAGATGTTTTTGAATACATATTCATACATACAAACTACGGAGCTTATGGACAACACATTGCAAATCAGTGAACTTCATTACAAATGTGGGTAATTTTTTAGATTAACACCCACACGATTTTCACTAGGGTGTTAGGGTTATGGTTTTTGGGTCAGGGTTAGGGTTTTAGGGTTACAGTTAGGGTTAGGGTTACGATGAGGGTTACGGTTTTAGGGTCTAAGGATTATGGTTACGTAATTGTTCTGGTGTTAGTCTGAAAAATTACCGAAATGTGAAAACTACCGACCCTGCCAACTGTTATAACTTTTGTTGTTCTCTTTAATATGTACATAGATTATGCATCCAAACAAGACAATTTGCTGGGGAAAGAAAGCAACCGGTTTAAAAAGACAGCAACAAATTGCATCAATTCAACACATTCCAGAAGCTACTTTGATCAAGGCAGCGCAAAAAGTTGTTTTGCACAAGCATTTCTATAGCCAATTAGACAGATGAAATTTACATACGCTTAATAATGTTACGCAAAACAGCCTTCAGACTTTCCCTATTAATTTCATCGTCGTTTGAATTATGAACATATTTACACCATAAGGGTTTTTTCGTTGTTAGGCTTTCTTTTTTAGTTGATATTTACCTAGCAAGACTTATTGTAGATGGCGTAATAAGTCACACCCGGACAACGTCGGGTTATACTGCTAGTATATATATATATACACACACACACACACACATATATACATACACACAGGTTTTAAATTTGAGCTGCTAATAATTTCATGGCTCTGAAAATACAATGTTGGACAAGTTTGTATTGCATACCATGTATTTTCAGGCAATAGTCTAAATGATTGCCTGAAAATACATGTCATACTCTAAAAGTTTGACCAATCATTGTATTTTCAGAGACATGAAACTAATTGTAGCTCAAATTTAAATCCTGTGTATATGAAATATATATTTATACTCACGCACATGCATGTATATCTAAATGCATGTGTATGCATGTATATATCAGTGTGTGTAAGGGTATATATATATACACATATATGTATATTCACACTTATACATACATACCTACACACACACACACACACGCACACACGTATAAATATGTGCGTGTGTGTGTGTGTGTGTGTGTGTATATATATATATATACATATATCACATGTACCCCATATATAATGCAATACTTAATGGCGGTATTATTTCATTTTCTTCTTTTCCCTCCAAGGCCCCTTTTACCATTCATTGTGCATTTCTTGCTCTGCAATCATTTTACCAGATGAAAGGAAGACTTCCCAACACCAGGTAAGTAGGGAATTTTATAGCTTTGTGATTGATGTTGTTGTTGCCATGACACAATTAGAAGTGCTTCATCTAACCCCCACCCTGTATGGCAGGGGTTGTCAAAGCAATACTGCAGACTTAGAGAAACACAGCCTCAAGCAGAATATATGCAAACATTAACACCTGACAAAACATTACAAATCCTCAAAATATAGCCTAGATATTCAAAACCCATTAATATTACATATATTTATATTCTATTTTTTGCAAATCTACAGTCCCACCAAGTGACACAGTTTTCACTACACTTTCTAAATTTACTCTCTGATATCACTGCAGAGGGTTATTTTTTTAATGTATGCAATATATACATAATGGAAAATTTCATATATAAATCTATCTATATTTATATAAAGATGAGAATGTGTGTCTGTCTGTTTGTCTGTCTGTGTGAATCCTTAAAACTTGAGAACTACACAACCAATTTCATTCAAATTTTACACTTGCCTTACTTTGGGTCCATGTAGTGTTTTAGGCCCCTCCAAATTTTTTTAACTTTATGCCTAGTGCGAGCCCAGTCCAATATCACATCCCCTCCACTATTTCAGTATTACGTGTCAAAAGTGAAACAATAACATCTCTCTATTGTAATGTCAGATATTTTCACTTTAATAGTTTCACTTTAATACTGAAACTATTAAAGTGAAACTATTATCTCACATATATACAGGCATACATGCATATATACATACTTAAATATATTTATTACTAGTAGAGATACCCGGCGTTGCCCGTGTTACATGCAATAGAAGAATTAGACTTTTCTGTTATATTTTCTCTAATGAACTGGAATACCTATGATTCGAATTTCATCAAAATTGCAGATGAGGGTTCTTTCCCTCTTTACACACCATAAAAAATTCTAATCATGACACGTATCCCATACTACTGATCTTTATGTGCAGATTCCAAAATTCCAGTCTTATGGAACCTGTTAAAAGGATTTTGCTCCTGAGAAATGGAGGTCATGGAGCTCTAAAATGTGGGAGTTAAGGACCCTGTTGGGGGTGGGTGTCTTAATGTCAACCAGAGAAGTTGAGAATTTTTTTGACTTGGGTGTTATATGTATTGTTTGAATTTCTTTGAAATAGGAAATATATGTATGTTCACTGGGTTTGTAAAAGAGAGCAAAGCTACAGGAAACCAAAAGACGAATGATCACAATAAGCAGTCAGCTACCCTAGCCTAGTCGTTACTACTCCCCAATGTAGAATTCCTCACAATACAGGTGACAGGCACATGTATATTTATAGATGTATATATATATATATAGATATAGATGTATATGTATACATGTATATGTGTAGATGTATATATTTAGATGTACATGCATATATATAGATGTACATGTCATATGTACACATATATATATACACATATATACATGCATACATATATACACTCATACACACACACACATACACACACATACACACACACACACACACATACATAGGTGCAGGTGTGACTGTGTGGTAAAAAACTTGGTTCCAAAACACATGGTCCTGGGTTCAGTCCCTCTATGTGGTGACTTGGCATGTGTCTTCTGCTATAGCCTCACACCAACCAAAGCATTGTGAGTGGATTTTGTAGACAGAAACTGAAAGAAATCAATCGTATATATATGTACGTATATATGTAAGTGTATGTGTGTGTCTTTGTCTCTGTGTTTCTCCCTCATCACTGCTTCACAACTGCTGTTCGTTTATTTACATCCC
>NC_068990.1:70593062-70593980 GCF_001194135.2 Octopus bimaculoides
ATATATATATATATATATATATATATAATACACACACACACATACATGTATGTATATGTGTATATTCATATCTATTATATAAAAGTCAATGTCTTTATGTGTGTTCGTGTGTTACTTATACATTCGAAAACTACTGCACTGATCCTAATGAAATTTAGAACACAAAATCCAAGCCTAGGGAGAAGGGTAATGCTGTGTGTTTCATACAATTTCATGGACCAAAATTACTGAATGGATGCTTATGATATTTGGAACTTAGATTCAATGCGTAAGGGCAAGTATAATGCAGTATGTTTGGTTTGAATTTGAGATAGCTTAAAGGGGGCAGAACCCCCATGAAAATTCATAAATTTTCAATGTTGATGAAATTTCAATACATCAAGACGTATTTTCAAACTTTCCACTTCTCATGAGTCTAAAACCATCTCTGGAACATAAACAATGGTGGTGGGGTCAAACACAAACACATACATAAATATATACATATATATATATGTATAACAGGCTTCTTTCAGTTTCTGTCTACCAAATCCACTCACAAGGCTTTTGTCAACCTGAGGCTGTAGTAGAAGACACTTGCTCAAGGTGCCATGTAGGGAGACTGAAACCGGAACCATGTACTTGGGAAGCAAGCTTCTTACTATACAGCCATGCTTTTATATATATATATATATATGGTGATGGCAATAATAATGCGACCCTGAAGAGATGGAGTATCCGGCAGTTTATAATTTGTAATTTGTAATGTGTTATAATATGTTATAATATTTTATGAGACATTTTATGATGTGGTTTATTTATCCTGGATACTCTATTGAAATGTGCGTAGGTTTGGCTTATTGTTGTTGTTTCTGCTATTATAATTGTTGCTGCAATAAAGTATCTTCAATGCATCGATTTTGAGCTCTATTTTTTAAG
>NC_068990.1:70594832-70614925 GCF_001194135.2 Octopus bimaculoides
ATATATATAAAATCATATATATATATATATATATATATAAAATCATATATATATATATATATATATATATATATGTAATCATCATATATCTATATGTATGTTTAGGTATGTCTAAATATTTTCAGATGCTATTTAAATGTCAGATTTTACTAACTTATTATCAAATACTGATTTCAGATTTTGGCACAAGGCCAGCAGGTTTGAGTGGGGTGGAAGTTAACTACATCAACCCCAGTGCTTAACTGTTATTTATTTTATTGGCCCTGAAAGGATGAAAAGCAAGGTCGACCTCAGCAGAATATGAACTCAGAATTTGAAGACATGAAATGCCAGTAAAAATTTAACCTGGTGTGCTAATGACTCTGCCAGCTTGCCCCCTTAAGTTACTGTTAAATGTTACTAAATACAGTATCCACTTTTTACCAAGTAATCAATCATATTGCGAATATCAAAAATGTTGAGATATGAGGAATAAAATATTTATCTGATCTTGCTATTTTATTAAATCTCATTAAACTCATATTAGATAAGTAATAAGAATGTAACTAATTCTGTAAGTAATCACAGCTAACGTACTGCAATTAATTGTAAAACTACTTTGTGAAGTAATTCTGAGAAATAATGAGCAAAAATGCTAACAAATAATAGATTTTTGTATGGAAGAGGTAGGCCCAGGAAGACCTGGGCTGAGGTGGTGAGGCAAGACCTTCGTACATTGGGCCTCACCGAGGCGATGACTACGGACCGAGACCTTTGGAAATGGGCTGTGCGTGAGAAGACCCGGCAAGCCAAGTAAGATCGTTGCCAGTGCCCCTGGACTGGTTCTTGTGCGGGTGGCACATGAGATGCACCATTTTGAGCGTGGCCGTTGCCAGTACCGCCTGACTGGCTCCTGTAGGATTTTCGAGCGAGATCGTTGCCAGTGCCCCTGGACTGGCTTGTGCGGGTGGCACATAAAAGACACCATTTCGAGCGTGGCCGTTTTCGTGCGGGTGACACGTAAAAGCACCCACTACACTCTCTGAGTGGTTGGCGTTAGGAAGGGCATCCAGCTGTAGAAACTCTGCCAAATCAGACTGGAGCCTGGTGTTGCCATCCGGTTTCACCAGTCCTCAGTCAAATCGTCCAACCCATGCTAGCATGGAAAGCGGACGTTAAACGATGATGATGATGATGATGAAAAAGATAAACAATCTCTCCAATCAAGTTGTAATTTTATTATTATTATGATTCCACCAAGGTTGACTTTACCTTTCAACCTTTTTGGGATCAATAAATTAAGTACCAGTTGAGTACTGGGATCGATGTAATTGACTAGCCCCCTCTCCCAAATTTCAGGTCTTGTGCCTATAATAGAAAGGATTATTATTATTATTATTATTATTGTTATTATTATTATTGTTGTTATTGTTGTTATTAAGGTGGCATGCTGGCAGAATTATAAGCATACTACACAAAATGCTTAGCAACATTTTGTCTGTCTTTATGTTTTTAGTTCAAATTTCACCAAGGTTGACTTTGCCATTCATACTTTTATCATCATCATCATCATCATCATCGTTTAACGTCCGCTTTCCTTGCTGGCATGGGTTGGACAGTTTGACTGTGGACTGGTGAGCCAGAAGGTTGCACCAGGCTCAATCTGATCTGGCAATGTTTCTACAGCTGGATGCCCTTCCTAACACCAACCACTTCAAGAGTGTAGTGGGTGCTTTTAAATGCCACTGGCACGAGGGCCAGTCAGGTGGTTCTGACAACAACCACGCTCAAAAGGTGTTTTTTACATGTTACCTGCACGGGGGCCAGTCCGGCAGCACTGGCAACAACCATGCTCAAATGCTGTCTTTCACGTGCCACCAGTACATGTGTTGGTAAGGCAATGATCACGTTCGAATGGTACTTTTTACATGCCACCGGCACAGGAGCCAATCTATGGCCCTGGCAACTATCACACTCGGATGTACTTTTAATGTTCCACTGGCATGAATGCCAATAAGGCAGTACTGTCTAGAAATGATACATTTCTAAATCTCTCAGAGAGATTTATGCAGTTGTGATACGATGAAGTAGTTGTACGCTGTCAACTTAATGTGACAGTCTCCTGAAGGGAATAATACTACTGTTGGTTAGACCTAGGAAACTGCACTGCAATTACCCCTGCTCCATATCTAAGGAGTGAAACCACCTAGGTGTTGATAGCTTCGATCTTATTCCATCCGTTTAATTTCGACTTAAGGATCAGTCTCAGTCTGTGCAAGTATTCCACCTTAAATTTTTCTGTCATTTCTTTCTCCATCAATTTATCCATTTCCAAAATCCCCAAGTACTTATAGCCTGTCTCTTCTATCTGCTTCATAACCTCCCCCGACTGTATCGTTAGCCCATCCATACATTTGATTTTGCCTCTCTTCAAGACTAACACACCACACTTTCTCAGTCCGAACTCCATTTTGATATCAGCACTGAAGGTATACACTATATCAACGAGGGAACTGACTTGGGCTTCATCTTTACCTTAAAGTTTGAGGTCATCCATGAATAACAAATGGTTAACTTTTTGTTGGTGGCTTTTGAATACATACCCAGCTTTTGCTTTCCTCAGAATCAGTGTTAGTGGTATCAAGCACAGTACAAAGATCAGTGGGGACAGGCAGACCCCTTAGGAGATGCTCCTCCTAATTTCTACTGTCCCTAAATTTCTTCCGTATGCTGTCAGGTCCGTCCTCCATTTCGCCATACTTTTTCCAAGCAATTGCTCAACATTCGATGTAATACGAAATAGGTTAATACACTCTATAATCCAAGAATGTGGGATCATATCGTACGCCTTACGATAGACGATCCATGACATGGCTAAATTACTTTCTCTCCTCTTGCAGTCTATAAGTACAGTTTTGTCTATCAGGAGTTGATCCTTGGTACCTCTGCACTTACGCTTGCAACCCTTCTGCTCATGTGGCAGGACTCCATGTTTTTTCAGATGTTCATATATTGACTCCAGTCAGTAACTTCCACATAAGTGGCAAACAGGATATCGGCCTGTAATTGTCTACCATATTGCTTTTTTCAATGTTTTTCAGGCACAGCACTGTCCTACCCAATGTCAACCACTCTGGTGTTCCTTGGTCGGCATTTAACAAAGTGTTGAGTTGCACAGCTATTCGTGCATGACATTCACCAAATCTTTTGATCCAGTAGCCTTGAACTCCATCTGGTCCCGGGGTCTTCCTGCTGCTCATTTTTTTGCTGATTTCCTTCACTTCCCTCAGTGAAATGACTAGTTCTGCCTGTTTTGGACAGACTACAGTTTGTTTCAGTTTTTGCAACCATTCAGCATCCTTCTTGTGCTCCTTGTCTTTGCTCCAGATGTCACTCCAAAACCTTTGACTTTCAATGTTATCTGGTATCAACTCTTCATCTGTACACTCTATTTATTTCTTTATAGAATCTCTTCTTATCTATTCTGAATAACCTATTCTGATGGTAACCCTTCATTCTTTGGTCGTATCTTACCATCTTTGCTTTCTTTGCAATGAGGCGCTATTTCAGTTCCTCTGTTGCTACTTTCAGGCCCTTTCTTTCAATATTATACTTCCTTTTCAGCGCCTCATATTTTTATTTATTTTTAAGCTTCCCTTTCTCTTTTTGGTCTAACACAGAGATTTCCTTCGAGAGCCTGGATTCTTTCTTTCCACCATGGATCTTTTCTTTTGTCACTCCCATTATGTTTCTTTTTCTTGACATCAACACCCATGTTTTCTGCTACAACAATACTTGATCAAATTATTTGTTTCTGTGATGTTGTTTGTTCTGACGTACTTCAGAATTTCATTGGCATTTTTCATTTCTTGGTTCAATTTCCATCAATCAACCTTTTTAAAGTTGCAAATAATGTTGCTATCATTCTCCCGTAGTCTTACCTTTATTCTGTCATAGATTGCCTTTTGTTCATCTGTCATGTCACCATTAGTTTAACTGTCCTCTTTTAGATCATCTATATGTCTCTCATCAAGTAAACTACCACTGCTCCTTTCCTGCACTATGAGATTACTCTTATTAGTAAGAAATGTATTTTCATTGTTATCTCTGCTGCTATTTTCCATGACGCGTCCTTTGATAGCTTCAAGCTCTACTTCTGTGAACCAAACCAATTTTTTCTTATTGCTCTAGCTTGATCTCACAGTCTCTGTTCCATGAGTTGAAACAATCCCTTTTCTCTCTAATGATCATACATAAGTTGTCAGTAGCCCCTAATTTCAGCACCATTTTCATCTACCGGGCTGCTCAGGTAGTAACACTCCATGACCACAGCATTAATTTGCTTGCTCCATCTATGCCGTGTGTGGTGGTCCCTTTCTGGATATCAACAGGCTGGAGCTGAACCAGAATCTCTGAGCCTACCGGGTGTAACACTGTCACTATCATTGGCTTCAGTTTCATTACCATTAGTAGTGTTTAGTATTAGCAGCTGCAGCATATTATTTTTATTTTTATTTTTATCACCATTAGCACCTCTACCATTGCTGGAGGAAATAGTTGGGTAGTAGTTTGGTGAATAGATCATGTTCTACAGGTCTGTAAATAGATTTGGCAGATAGTGGGGAGGTCAGCCATAGAGACAAAAAATCTTCGCACCCTTTGGGTCAGCAGAGGTCAAATGTGTTTACTATTACCAGTGGCCACTGAAAGCACTGCCTTGAAAAGAAGCAATTCAACCTGTTCTTTTTGTAATTACTGGTAGAAAAACCAACAATAATAATACACTCACACACACATATATATATATATACATACACACACACATACATATATACTGATATTCATGTCGTTGAATTTTTGAAGTTATGAATTCAATTGTGCTGTTGCAATAAAAGGTGTGTTTACGTATTTGGGTAATATATTAAAGTTTTAAAGTTTTCTTGAGAAGTTCGTTTGTCTGTCCAGTTGGAGAACACAGTAGGACTTTTGCAATAAAAAGGATGTTTACATTTTCGAATACTTAGGGAGAGTCAAAAAGAAAAGGAAACAAGTTGTAGATAGTAAAGTCTTAAGATTTACTAAATGTGGTCTTTTTTATGACCGCACAGAGAGAAATGGTAGTGTTCTTAGAATAAAAGGGAGGATGATGTTTACATTTTCAGGGAGAGAGGAAAGGATAAGTATTCACACAGTAGTTGTAGATATTAAAGGGTTTTGTTTTTTTTTAAGCTGATCATTTGTGTATTCGAAAGCTGTAGGTATGTAAGTTTCCTAACTGATTTTATTTTGAGGGAAATTTAAAATATTCACTGGAAATTGTAGATATTCCAGTCTTTGGGAATAGTAGGAAGAAGAGATGTTCACCTTGTTGGATTTTTGAATTTCTGAATTTCTTTTTCTTTTGGAATTTTTCTTTTCTTTTTAAAAATTTTGCTGTGGTTTACAGTTTTTTTAGTTGTGCAGTATGTATATATAGGCAGGTGTTTACTTCCTTAAATTTTATCGTGCATTTAATTGTGTTGTTACAATAAAAGGCATGTTTACATATTCTGTTAGTCAGGGAAGAAGGGAAGACAAAATGTTCACACAAAATTAGAGATATTAAAGTTTCTAAATTTTTTGAGGTGTTTGTATGTCCATTCAGAGAAAACTGTGGTGTGTTTTTTTCTTTTTCAATAAAAAGGATGTTTACATTTTCGAATATTCAGGTAAAAAGGAACGGAAAGTAAAGGAAGTTAAAATTTTTCCTCAGAAAATTGTAGATATGAAGCTTTCAAAATTTACTGGAGATGATCTTTTGACTGTCCGAACAAAGAAAACTGTAGTGTTCTTGAAATAAAGAGGATGTTTACATTTTCGAATACTCGGAGAAAAAAAAATGATAGGTATTCACAGAAGGTGTAGATATTAAAAGTTTCTAAGCTGATTGTTTATATGTTTGAAAGCTGTAGATATGTAAGTTCCTTAACTTATTTTGAGGGAAATTCAAAATATTCACAGGAAACTAGATATTCCAGTCTTTTAGAGTTATTTTTTCAGTTGTCCTGCTGGGTTGTATTAGTGTTTCTGTGTCTTCAGCTGCTGACAGGTCAAAGCAGCGAAGAACAGGTCCAGCCACTCCTATTATTCATTATTATTATTATTATTATTATTATTATTATTATTTCTTTATTTATTATTTATTTATTTTTATGTTGGTTGTTCTTTCACAGTTTTATTTAGATGTGACAGATGTAATGTTAAATGATGCCCCTGATAGCAGCTTCCATCCAAAGTAAGTGAAACAATTGGCTCTCAGTTAATATTTTCGTTCAAATTCTTTTCAGTTTTGCCTGTTAACCACAACCATTTCTGTTATTTTTACATAGTTCTTCAATTTTATCATAGTTCCATTCTGTGTGACTTCATTTCTGTGTCAATATAACAACGCAAACATTTCACTACAACATAGCAAACCAACAGGAAGACACCACTTATATAAGGGCTCAAACTGCTAGGAATAGCAAACAAATCTCCTTCAAAAGACACAGAAAGCCTTTTGTATAGTTACTTATCCTGCCAGGAATAGCAACTAAATCTCTTTCAAAGGACACTCAACCATTTTAATATGTAAGCTACATTGAATGATAGGGAGCTAAATGCAATGACCCTAGGGAAATACAGGAGGGCTGAGCTGGGGTTAAACAATAACAACATATATACAGCAGCTAAATGGTAAATGATCTGTGTCCTTAAAATATTGAAAGTATGTCTTGTGCTTCAAATCCCACTGAGGTCAACTTTGTCTTTCATCTTTCAGAGTTGATATGTCACAAAAATCAATATTAAATTTCACCTACCTTACAATCACTGTAACTTACCCACAAGATGAACCAACAATATGTATACTATTTGGTGAACCAAAATACTTTACAGTCTGATATAGGCAACTTATCAATCAGAGACTTTGAAGACACTGTCAACCTTTTACTTGTAAAAATAAGTGTGAGGATTTCTACTTAATTGTATTGGACTGTTTTTGTAACATAACTATACATGAAATCAAACACGGATATATACTTGTGTGTATGTATATATGTGCATAGCACTGAGAAGTAGCAGAGATTACTCTCTGTTACTTCTTGGTGCTTTACAGGTATTACTGATCACCAATTCCTCTTCTTCTGACTACTAAGATAACAAAAATAGGCCATATTTTGTCTTTGATGTCATTTTATAATTACTAGTAAAGTGAAATCTTTAATCTGCCTTCATTAAGTTTTAGAACAATCTCCCAGATAGGAATGGTACTTGTTAACTGTCTCAAATTGTTAACATAGTGTCCAATGATGTTTGATTGTTAGGTCTTATTCTTAGTCAACTCTGTTTATAAACTGACAAATGGTTAAGAGATAGTTAATCACATGAATCCTTGAAGTCATATTTCTGGTTGTGATCAATGATTCTTCTTTGTGATCATTTAAGATATGGAACATAAAACATGTTGTGATCTTTGTTTGAAAAATGATCAGGAAATTTACTGAGAGAGACTCAAGTCCTATATTAAACAGATTGAGCTGTGTCAATGTATGAACTCCTCTATTTGCTCAGCCCATTACTACTCCAAGCTGTTAATTTGATCAATAGATCAATAATTTTCATTTTGAATCTTCCCTAACAATAGAAGAAAGGGATTTTTTTGTGTTAAAAGTTTAATTCTGTTGTAAAACATTACCCATTGATGTTTGTTTCTCTTTATAAAAATGTGTTGATGCTTGTTCTCTTCAAGGAATGACCGTTATGATTTGTTAAGACTGTGTATTGGAGACAACACCTTATATAAACTTAGGAACATCCATTTGTTTATGGTGAGTAACATAATGTAAATGGCTTCAACACATATTATAAACTTTTTCATGACTGACTCTCCTGTAATTATTATTATTATTATTATTATTATTATTGAGTGAGAGAGCAGCACATGCCATCAAAGTGACCCTGGGGTACCAATACATAAAGCCCAATATACCCATCATGACTACCTGTCTGATAAGGGTACACCAGGCACATGCATCACAACCATATGTGCATGATATGGTGATCTCATATCAAGATAAGCAGTATGTGATCTAGCAGGTGGGACCCAGTTAGAATTTTCTTCAGATCAAGTAGCCCTTCCTGCTCAAAAGTTACCCAAATAAAGGTTATTTAAGGATGATGAACGACACAACAATGTTTCCAGAGGTGAATTATTCAAACCCCAAATAATTCCTCTCAACACATGGCTATGACACTCCCCCACTACTGCTTGTAATCAGAGATGCACATATTGTCAGCCACTAAGGGACATGCTCAACTGGTGATGGTCAAGTAACTGACAAACAAATCTGTGGTATTGAGCAGAATATTTGCTGTAGCCCATCTTTTATACCAAGACAAAACATGTACATGTGAACACTTACAATCAGTTAAGACCAGAAGCCATGAGAGCTACTGCCTGGTATTATTATTATTATTATTATTGCTAATTTCTGCTGAGGTTGATTTTGCCCTTTCATCTTTTCGGGGATCACTGAAAAAAGTACTGGGGTCAATGTAATCAACTATCTCCCTCCCCAAAAGTTCCAGGCTTTGTGCCTGTAGTGGAGAGGATTATTATTATTATTGCTGTTGTAGATGTTGTTAGAGCATTGAAAGAAATGCTTTGCAGCTCTTGTTCTGGCTCCTTACTTTCTGATTTCAAATCCTGTCAATAATATAAAGTACCAGTCAAACTCTAGTGCTGATGGTAGTGATTGATCCCCTCCCCTTAAAATTGCTGACCTTGTGCCTAAATGATAAACTATTGTTATTATTTTTGTTGTTATTATGGCTATGGTTCAGGGCGGTGGATTGGCAGAATTATTACAGCATCCAAGTGCCTTGTAGTATTTGTTTCAAATTTTTACATTTTGAGTTGAAATCCCACCAGAGCCAATTGTACTAATCATCCCCCCACACCCCATTGTCACCATCATCATCATCATCATCATCATCATCATCATCTGTTCAATATGATCATTATCTAGCCGTTCAGTGCTAGTTATGTTATTTACTGATGTCTGGCCATTTAATTTTTTTTTAGGTTGGATGTGGAGCCATTGGGTGTGAAATGTTGAAAAACTTTGCTTTGCTTGGTTTAGCGACTCAAGGAGATGGTTTGGTTTGTACAATGACTGTATATCACTCCACTTTGAAGAACAGTGACATATAAACATGCATTAAACACACAGAAACATTATTATTTATTCTGACATCATGTAAATTATCTGCTTGTTGTCATGTTGTGATGACTGGGTGGTTTAAAACAATGACCTGCTCACCACTAAAAATCAATATCCTTTAGTAGCAATAGGACAAACACATTAGTTTATGTGTGATAGTTGGTGGCTATGTAGTTAGTAAGCTTACTTCACAACTATATAAATCTGGGTTTGATCCCACCAGGTGCCAACCTGGGGCAAGTGTCTTCTATTCTGGCTTGCCCTATTGTTTTTTTTTGTAAAATTTGGTTAATGGAATTGTATTGAGCCTGTCATACATGCAACTAAAACCTCTCAGTTCTGTGTATAGAACAGATTCCATGGTTCACCTGATCTTTCGTTACCATGTTTCAATCGTGTCTTTGTTTTAATAAATTTTGAAAATAATGAAGATTTAATAAAATAACTGTCATTATTAGGCAGGTGTTTAGAACATAAGTTAGCATGAAATTTTTAAAGTTTCTATCACATACCTAGGAGTAGTCTCAGGTGGATACGGTGTATCATTGATGCTTTGTTAGCCATTTCAAAGAGATGAAAAGGAAAATTGTTTCCAACTATGAATTAAACTAAGACTGAAAATTTAATTCTCATTCCTCAGTGTTAATTAACTCTTTCAATCAAGTCACAGAAGTGATGTAAATTTTAGTCTCACAACCACTTTGGTAGCATACACAAGATGTTTCATTTTTATAAGGAATGAAACCTGAGAAAGCTAAACTTAATAAATGTCACTAAGATAAAAGCAAACTTAAAACAAAAACAAGAACAGTTGAAGAATTAATCTCTAATCTTAATTTTTCATATTGCAGATTACTATCACAGATAATGATTTGATTGAAAAATCAAACTTAAATCGACAGTTTCTGTTCCGACCTCAACATATTAGAGTAAGTCACTGGTTTTCAATAGGATATCTTGACAATTTCTTTTGCTTTTTTACAATTATCAACTGAAACTACTAATTCTAAATATTTCCTTACCATTTTCTCCTGTAGCACCCTAAGAGTACAACAGCAGCCAATTCTGTCTTACAGATAAACCCTGGTGAGTTCTTAACATTTCACATGGGATGTGAAGCCATGGATTCATTCTTAGTTTTGGTTCTGATGTACTTGTAGAATATTGTCAACTTATTTCTTGAATCTTACAAATTTTTTAACAAATGCTATTTATGTAAAGTCTGGTATCATGGAAGCTATTTCAGTAAAATATGAGCTGTTTATCTCTTTAGGCAGAGATATCTTTGAAATATTCTTGCTTCAAGTACAAGCATGGCTGTGTGGTTAAGAAGCTCATTTTGTAACTACACAGTTTCAAGTTCATTCTCACAGTGCTGAAAAACTTCGACCATAGTTTTGGGTTCAAAAATGCTTTATGAGTGTAATTTGGTAGATGGAAACTGTAAAGAAGCTTTTTGTATATGTATATACATATATATTGCTATGTATATCAGTGAAAGATATACACATTGGTAAAAAAAAAAAAAACACTAAACCAGTATGTCAAACAAAATTATTTTGTGATATTTTATTCTGCCCATGTTGCACAAACAGTCTTTGATTATTTTCACCACTGGAAATATAGTGAACCACAGGCAGACCCATTGTTGTATGTGTTATTCCTCTGTGTGTGTGGATGTGACTGACAGGTACAGCTATTGACAATATTTTTCATAAAATAAATCATCTAAAAATGCTTCATTGATTCCAATTTTTTCTAATTTCAGCTCTCAAAATTGATGCACATCAAAATAAAGGTAAAGAATATATAATTCTTTGATTTCATTTCAATGATTACACATGTGTATGTGTGTTTTAAGGGATTTTTAGTTTTGCAGACTGTATGGCAATCTTACTAGTGCTGGTGCCATGAAAAAATGCATCCCATACACTTTTAAAGTGGTTGGCATTAGGAAGGGCATCCAACTATAAAAACTAACGACAAACAGGCATTGGAGCTTAGCATAGCCTTCTGACTCATCAGATATTGTCATTTCCAGTACAACAGGGAAGATGGATGATGATGATGATGGTGATACACACACATAGTTTCTATAGTTTGTATATATATGTCATCATCATCATCAATTAATGTCCTCTTTCTATGTTGGCATGGGTTGGATGATATATATATATATATATATATATATATATATATATATATATATAAAAAATTGAAAACAATAGTGTCAACAAGAAGGAGTAAAGTTAGATAGCTATTTAATAAATACTACACATGTCTCGATACAACATAGATCCACATATACACAAGATTTTAAATAAGCAATGGTTTACCTGTATAATGGGATCCAGATGTATCTCCTCAGATGATACTTACATTAAATCTTGTGTAAGTTGTTTATTTTATATCCTGTGTATATGTGGATCTATGTTGTATCAAAACCTGTGTAGTGTTTATTAAATTGCTGTCTAACCATACTCGTTCTTGTTGATTCAATTTTTTCAATTTTATTTTCACATGTGATGAATGCCTAAACCTAGATTTGGAAGTTTACCATAATACTACAGGCTATTTGGTAATTCTAAGGGTGAATGAGCTCCATTTTGTACTCTATTATGTTCCTAATGGAATACACCTTAAATAAATATATATATATATATATATATATATATATATATATATTTATATATTCATTTGCATTTAATACACATTTAAGAAGTTTATGGTAACTGTCACTCTAGAGCAGGGCTGATCAACCTGAGGCCTGCAGACGTTTATCTTGCAGCCCACAGACGTTTATCTTGTGGCTCACTTGATACTCTCTTGAAACAGGTTTATTTAAACATTTAAAAATTTTATCAGTAATTAAGGATTGTAATGAAAAGTGAAAAAAGAATGATACTACTAGGCTGTGTAGTAAGTGGCTTGCTTACCAGCCACATGGTTTCAGGTTCAGTCCCACTGCATGACACCTTGGGCAAGTGTTTTCTACTATAGCCTCAGGCCGACCAAAGCCTTGTGAGTGGATTTGGTAGAAATAAACTGAAAGAAGCCCATCGTATTATATTATATTATATTTATCTTATGATATTTACTTTGCTTTATATTATACTCATTTATTGTGCTTTTAATTGTTAATTTTTCTATATGTGATAGTGGATTTTCATCTATGAGTTCTTGAAACTTGGTTATTTTCCCTAAAACTATATATTTTATATATATTTTATCTATAAAGCTCAATTTAATTTTAATTTTTTATAAATTGATTTTAATTGAGTTTTTACCTGTAATTTTGGATTTTGTCCCTAATATTATTATATATATATATGTATGTATATATATATATATATATATATATATGTAAATGTTTGTGTGACTGTGTTTGTCCCCCCATCATTGCTTGACAACCAATGTTGGTGTGTTTACGTACCCATAACTTAGTGGTTCGGCAAAAGAGACCGATAGAATAAGTACTAGGCTTACAAAGAATAAGTCCTGGGGTCGATTTGTTCACAGTCAAATGACTGAAACAAATAAAAGAACACTGTTTTTACAATGATAATATTTCATGTTGAATCAACAATCATTCATTCATTATTGTAATAATAGCATGAGAAAGCAAAATGCTTTCAATTCTGTTAGTATACAAGCAGCTCTCAAAAACCTTTCTGTGATTATAGTGACCTGCAATGTAATTCAAGTTGGCCAGGCCTTCTGTAAAGTGTACCTGACAAACTGCCATACCTTTAAAGTCTTAACATTGCTACAAAACAATGAAGTCAGCACCAATCTTTATGACTGTTATTAAAACTCAGTGTCTATAAATACCAAGTATTAAAGCATGATATCACAGATAAGCTTTTAAATTGAAATACATGTGGAGGCTGTAATTTAGATTTAGTATAAGAAATGAAAACTCTTAGCAAAGGTTTAGAAAAACTCTGAGGAAATTTCTCAAATAAACCCTTGGTAATACTTTCAAAACTCTGTGTGTGTACACTTTAGTTTTCCCAAATTAATTTTATCATCTGATGTTCCCAATATTGTGTACCAAGCTCAATACAATCAACATAATTGTCTCCCTGAAATTATTTGCCCTATACCATCATTATAAGCTATCATTAAAGGTATACCTTATTCTTACCTTTCATCTTTATCTTTTATATTTTACCTTTATTACATTGAAATATTTTTTCTGATAAATAAAATACAAAGATCTTTTTTCTTACATCTTCATTTTTCCTGTTTTTGTTTAGTGTGTCCCCAAACAGAACACACAATCTATACTGATACTTTCTTCGAAAACCAACATATTCTAATTAATGCATTAGACAATGTTGAAGCACGGCGCTATATGGACAGGTAGGAGAGGCAGATAACTTTTTCTAATTCATAAAAATAAACTCCATATATCTATTTTCAATCATGTTCATGTTGTTTATAGACTTGTACTGATGTAGTTGCCTATATTTATGCATTTCTCAGTATACAGTGATACCTCACAGTACGAGTTTAATTCATTCCATGACCGAGCTCGTTTTAGAATTTACTCATTTTACAAATCAATTTTTTCCATTGAAATTAACTAAAATATAATTAATCCATTCCAACCCACCAAAGCCACCCCAAAATAAACAAATGGTGTAGCTACAAGTAAAATGATAATTATGAAAAATTATAAAAAAGAGAATGCATAAGAAATATGTAAACTGGTTTTATTAACTGAATTACCTTAAAGATGGGACAATTAGTGTGTAAGGAAGACGATAGAGCAAAGAGGAGGAGGATTACTGTTTGGAAGGTGAATCTCCTTCCATTAAGACTTCATGAAGAATAATTTCTGATGTTTTCTCTCTCACTTAATTTCGGCTTTTTAGACACACTTTCTTCACTTTTTACACTTGCAGGTCGTTTCATTAGAAACATATCAAGAGAAGTCTGCTTTTTCCTGCCTTTCAAAATGTTACATAAATGCGCCAGAGCAGTGTCATTAAATAAAGCAGCTGCACAACCTGTAGCTACTTTTTCAGGATGATATTTTTCTACAAATTCAGAAACATATTGCCGCTTTACCAACACAACTTTTATGTCACTCATAGAGATAGCATTCTCCATTACACTGTCCTCTGCTACATTGCCAGGCCATATCAATGATTTTTCAGGTGGTTTACAATGTTGTAGTGCTCCTTTCAAAAACTCACAAAGGGTTAGATTTGTAATTTCAATGACTTCAAAGCACCGAAGAAACAGGTGTTTGGTGTACAAGTTCTTAAAATTAGAAATTATCTGTTGGTCCATGGGCTGCAAGATAGTGGTGGTGTTGCATGAAAGGTACATAACTTTTATAAATTTAAATTCATCCTAGATATCATCTTCAAGGTTAGGAGGGTGAGCAGGAACATAGTTGAGGTTGAAGATTGTTCTCCACTAGATACTTTCTCACTGTTGGTCTGAAGACAAGGTTGACCCACTTGGAGAAGAATTGCCTGGTGATCCAGGCTTTCATGTTTGCCCCCCACATGACCTGCAGCTTCTCTTTCAGGATTTTGTGCAACTTGAATGCTCATAAGTTTTCAGAATGGTAGACAAGTAGTGACTTAATTTTCAAGTCTCCACTCACATTGGCACAAAGGGCATAGCCTATCTTTGATAGGCTTGTGGCCTGGCATTTTCTTCTCTTCTGCAGTCATGTAGGTTCTTCTGGGCTTTTTTTTTTGCCAAAAATGGCTAGTTTCATCACAGTTGAATACCTGTTGTGCGATGTATCCCTCAGCTGCAATGAGCTGTCAGAATTCATGCATGAAATCTTCAGCTGCCTTTGTGTCAGAACTCACTGCTTTTCCATATCTGATGATGCTATGAACATCAGTTCACTTCTTGAAATTATCAAACCAGCCACAACTGGCCTTAGATGCGTCTGCTGATGTCTCCTCTGTCAATGTTCTAGGGTTCTGCTTCAGGAGATCCCCATACAGTGCTCATACTTTCTCGCAGATGATGGTCTCCATAATCATATCCCTTGCAAGTTGCTTCTTATTGATTCACAGGACAAGCAATTTTTCCATCCTTTTGTAGACAGATATTCATTGCTTAGAGAGCCTGGAGACACCCTTTGCTGTTGTAACAGCCTTGATCTCATCCTTTTTCTTTAGGATGGTGCAGATCATCAACATGCTTCGGTCATATTGACATGCTAAGTCCACTACACGCACTCTCTCTCACGTTTATCAATGATTTCCTACTTCAATTCTATCATAATCAGCTTTTTCTTCTTCTCAGCACTGTCCTTTGCACTAACATTCTTATGATTTGGCTAACACAACTAATTATCATAAAATAATAGCAAAAAATGCACAAAACTAAGCAAAAACACTGGGAAAAACACGACGTTAATGCTGCCATGAGATATGCATGAACTGAGCGAGCAGAGACTGTGTTTGTTGGGAGAGTATGTGTGAGCACCAACTAGTGGTAGCTTGTATGAGACTTGCTCGTACTGCGGATTTCCACTCGTACTTCAAGACAAAAATTTGCACGAGCCTCAACTTGTACAGCAAATTCCTCATACAATGATGCACTCATACTGCAAGGTTCTATTGTATTATATATATATATACATGCATACATATCATCACCATCATTATCATTTAATGGCTGTTGTCCATGCTGGCATGGGTTTGATGGTTTGACCAGGGCTGGCAAGCTGGAAGACTGCTCCAGACGCCATATATGCATAAATCATCATCATCATCAAACATCCATTTTCCATGTTGGCATGGATTGGACCATTTGACAGGAGCTGGCAAGCCAGAGGGCTGCACCAGGCTCTACTCTCTGCTTTGGCATTGTTTTGGTATCTTCTTAGGTGCTTATTACATGGAACCAGCAGCTGTGAGGTTATCAAGTAACTTACATGACAATGCCCACTCAAAGAGGAGGAATAGTATTGTGGGAGGTGGCTTCGTGCCAGGTGATAAAGAGGTTAGAATATGGTAGATGGAACAGAAACAGATATCTTGCAGTGAAGGAGAAGCATGGCTACCTCAGTTGGAAAAGAGAGAGAGAGAGAGAGAGAATGGTGGTGAGAATGTGTTGGAGCACACCCTCAAGGCACAGGGAGGTGAATATAATTGAAGTGATACAGAATATTGGATTGGATGAATGGGCAACAAACTTGTGAGAGTGCCAAAGGCAAGTGAAAAATAGAGCGGCAGAGAAAGGGGAATGCAGTGAGTGGTGAACATTACCCTCTTTATATGCTATAAAGAGGGAGTGAGAGAATTGATGTATAAACATCAAAAAATAAATCCATAGTAACTAAAACTCAGTAAATAGCAAATTGTTGAATCTAAATGGGATCAACTTGCATGGATGTTTATAATTGACATTAAATGATTTTTAAAAACTATATATTTAGCAGAAAAACATAAATTTCACATATTATTCATACTTGAATTGTGCTCAGTATAGCATAACCTTCTTGATGATTTGGTTAAACACTATTTTTGAATAAATTTGACTTAATTTTATCTAAATTAGTTATGTATCATAATTATGTAATTTTACATTTGATGGTGTTTATCTTGAAACACTTGTTGAGCACAATTATGAACTATATGCAAACTTTATGCTCTTCTGGTAATGATATATGTATTGGTGTCAGCAAGAAAAAAAGCAGTTTCATTGCTTATGTTCTGTAACTTAGCAGTGCAACAAATAGTGATTGATAAAGTAAGTACCAGTCATAAAAATAATGGGTCAATATGATCAACTTGGGTATGTGTGTGTGTGTGTGTGCATGAGCATGTATGTGTGGGTGTATTCAGTTATGTTTTACTCATTTTGACTCCTTTTTCCCTACTAGTCGTTGTGTCACCAACCAGCGTGCTCTTCTTGAATCTGGTACAATGGGGACTAAAGGACATGTACAAGTTATTGTTCCCCACCTCACTGAGTCCTACAGTAACCAGGTAAGACTGTCCATATTTCTCTCTCATTCATCTAACTTGATCTGTTTATAAACTTCAAAATGCAGAAAAGTTGGAAGATAATAAAATCTCACAAGATTTCATCTTAGCTCTAATGACCAAAACAAATATCATTTCCAATTAATTTCTCATCATATTAGTGTTAGAGATAAGTGACACAGGAGAGTTTAGTACCTTATCTAAGATACAGAATATGTCAGGGACAATACAAGCCTCTAATTTTCCATTCAGATATCTTTCATCTATTCAGCTATTTTTATACTTTTGTTCCCATGGCAACAGAAATAGACAATAAACTATAAACAACATGGCTGTGCAGTTAAGAAGCTTGCTTTGCATCCATGTGATTTCAGGTTCAGTTCCACTGCACAGCATCTTAGGCAAGTGTCTTCTACTACAGACCTGGGCTGACCAATGCCTTGCAAGTGAATTTAGCAGATGGAAATTGTGTGGATGCTCATTGTGTGTGTGTATATATAGAGACAGATAGATAGATATATGTGTCTATATATATATATATATATATATATATATATATATATATATATATATATATATATATATATATATATATATATATATATATATATATATAGACAGATAGATAGATATATGTGTGTGTGTGTCTTTGTATTTATGTTCTCGCCACAATGACACCACTTGACAATCGGTGTTACTTTGTTTATGTCCCCATAACTTAGTGGTTTGGCTAAAGAGACCAATAGAATAAGTATCAGACTTTTTTTAAAAAAAACATAAGTTCTGGGGTCTAATTTGTTTGACTAAAACCCTTCAAGGCAATGCCCCAGCATGGTCACAGTTCAATGACTGAAACAAGTAAAATATATTTATCAAAACCCATTTTCTTGATTCTTTCTATAAACTATTTTGTTGACAGAACCAATGCAAAATGGTTTGAACCACTGGTTCAGTGATCAACCACTTGGTGTAACCCACTGAGCTTGTTGCACAATCCTTGGGTATTTCATTTTCCACTGGTGTTTGTTTATGTTTGTTTCTCATGCTAGCACGGGTTAGACAAATGCATAAGTGAGGCATTGTTTTTGTCACCAGATGACATTGCTATCACTAACCCTTGCTTCACATAAAGGATCTCTTATTCCACCTGTCTTAGAAGGTGCAAAGTCAGTGAATGATTTGTTGAGAAGGAGAATGACAACAATATCACTGCTTATAGCTTGCAATTATTGAGAAGTGCAAAGATAAGCAAATACATGTGTACACATACACACACACAGAGGTATGTATGTGTGTATATATATATGTGTGTGTGTTTGTGTATATATGTGTGTGTGTGTGTATATATATATATATATATGTGTGTGTGTGTGTGTGACATACTCTCCTGTCGAAGATGACATGATAGATGACATGATAGTTCAATTAGAAGACAGATGAAAAGATACAATCAAATAGACAGTCAACAACACACCCACATTACTATTACTACCATCCACCCATGTTATTCATTCACTTCATGTGGTGACTCCTCATGTGAGTCCTTAGGCTACCAAAAGCAATATCATCATCATCGTTTAACGTCCGCTTTCCATGCTAGCATGGGTTGGACAATTTGACTGAGGACTGGTGAAACCAGATGGCTACACCAGGCTCCAATCTGATTTGGCAGAGTTTCTACAGCTGGATGCCCTTCCTAACGCCAACCACTCAGAGAGTGTAGTGGGTGCTTTTTACGTGCCACCGGCACGAGGGCCAGTCAGGCGGTATAAATGTATATATAAGTACACACAGTATTCTTTCAGTTTCCATCCACCAAATCCATTCACAAGCCTTTTGGTCAGCCCATGACTATAATAGATGACACTTGCCCAGAGTACCATATAGTGAGTGGTACTGAACCTGAAAGCACATGGTTGGGAAGTATGCTTCTTAACCACTGCCAAACACTTCCAAGTTGTTGACTGCATCTATACTCCCCAATTCTACTATATAAATCAATAAAAAACTAGGTTATATATTTAACTTATTGTGGTCTCATTTCTGTGGCTCTTGTTCCTAAACAAGAACACTAAGTGGTAAAATATAGCAACTATATTATGTTATAAAAACTGTTATGTAGGTCATCAGCTCTGCCTCATATAATTAGGGGAGAATTCATTAAAGTATTTTGTTATTTTCATAATTGGGGTAAAAGGTTTTCTGCTATTATCACAAAGAATCAAACATTTGCAAGGAGAAAATGTTTTTCACTGCTGAATGTCATTGTTGAGGTTAACTTTAACCCTTTAGTGTTTAAACCGGCTGTATCTGGCCCAGATATTCTACACATTTTATGCTCAAACTGGCCAGAACCAGCCTCTCACACCTACCCTGCAATGTCATTCTAAAAATAAACAATTACATCTTTCCTATCTTGAAGCTACAAAATAATATCAGATAAATTTTTTAAATGTGCATAAATAAGGATTACTTTTGACAAATTAATCTGATCACTAAAGGGTTAAAGCTGAAAAGTGAAAGGATTGATATTTATTTCTATCTAGATTCATCTGAGGCAAATATTATGAATTGGCTGAAGTAGATATGATATATTGTGTGGTTTATGACACATTATGTTAGAATAATAAGAACTCATGACTTTAAGCCTTACTACTTGGAAACTGAGTATACTTGATTCTATGCATGTGCACATGAGACACAGGAACCAAGTTAACTTGTTTTTGATAGTGGGCTCCTTTCTGGAATCCTCTGCATTTCATATGTGCATCTTATTTTTACAGGCCAATTGAAAGAGACTGCAAGAACTGATTTGCATATGATTAATATGTTACAACTTGTCAGGTACAAAAATTTGATCAGTGCAATGAACTTTAAATTGCTGTATCATTGTTAGCGTTGA
>NC_068990.1:70614935-70622965 GCF_001194135.2 Octopus bimaculoides
CATACACACTGTTGAAGATTGACATCCATTTTCTTATGCTAAAGCAGGTTGATTTTGTAATTCACACAGTAATATTAATAACTACCACAAATATTTTTACTATTACATACACATTTCCTAAACCAAAGTACTCAGCTATTGAGTTAGACGTGTGTTTGAAATAATTGTTGTCATCTTGGTTCAATGCCAACTTACCCTTTTCATTGTTTGTTTTTCCTTTTGTTTTTCTCTAGAATGATCCCCTGGATGAAGAAATACCTTATTGTACCTTGAAGTCATTCCCAGCAAATATAGAACATTGTATACAATGGGCCAGAGACAAAGTAAGCTTCACTTCAGTTTGAAACTAAACTGAGATATTTTCACCAATAACTGGACTAGTTAGGTTTCAATTCAGAAAAACCTGGTTGTTTCAAATCTTCTTAACCAGGCACCCAGGTCTGAAACACTGTCTTTCTTTACCACCATATTCAACAAATTTTCACCTTTTAAACTATCATCAATATAAGTATTTGCATTAGAGTTGTATGGCAACATTTTAAAAAATCATCATCATTTAACGTCTGTGTTCTATGCTGGCATGGGTTGGACAGTTTGACATGGAGCTGGCCAACTGAAGAGCTGCCCAGGTTCCATGTCTGTTTTGGCATGGTTTCTACAGCTGGATGTCCTTCTTAATGCCAACCACTTTACAGAGTGTACTAAGTGATTTTACACAGCATCAGCATGGATGCATTTACACAGTGCCAGCACAGGTGCATTTACACAGCACTGGCATGGGTGCTTTTAACATGGCATCAGCACTTATGAGCCCGCAAGGTTAGGGAAGCTCAGAGGGATACAGGGGACAAGCCTAAATGCAAGGACAACCACATTTTTACTTAGCTTCATGCTTATATCTGTTTTTCCTTGGTGGCAAGGGTTGGGTGGGTCATTGATCCCTTTCCTAATGGTAAACACTTGTTTGCCAATCAGAGAGTATTGATTGCATTTTATTGTTACACCAGCACAAAAGAAATTGTCATATCCTTGGTAAAACTTAAGTGACTTCTCTATTCTACATTTTGTCTGTTCTTTCACCAACCACTTCACAGTCTCCTGGGTCAGTTTTATCATGGAACCAGTTGCTTTAAAGAGTGATGTCAAAAAGAGAGAAGATTAAAGGGAAAGAAGAGATAGTATGATGGGAGAAACAAAGATGAGAGGGTGATAGAGGAGGGAGTAATGGAAGAGAAGCAGTGATAGATAGCTAGCTACATGTTGGTTGTTGGTAAGGAGATTGAATAGAAAAATAGTGTGAGTGGCATCATTGAGGAAGCGAGAATGCTAGGAAGGTGACAAAGTGATGAAAGAGAGAATTATGAAAGTAAGAGAGAGTGTAAGTGATGCATGTCAACAATGAATGATAAAGCAAAGGAGAGATGGCAATAAAGATGGACAACTGTTAAGAAGTATGATAACAGAGTGTTCACTAGACAGGTCTTATACTATCCTTTGTACTCTGGCATTGTGATGGGGAAGAGAGATGCAGTGGTTAATGGTGGGTGTTAGAGGTCGGTAACACTAATGTTGTTAGTTGTTACATAGTTGGCATGGTTACAGTGAATAGGAGAGAGGGGGAGTAATAGATGAGGGGGTAACAGAGACGTGAGAGGAAATAGAGGGAAAATTAACAAATGTAATGAGTGAGACAACCCAAATTCAGACAAATTATACATCCCAACCTCCATGACCACCACCTTTTAACATCCATTTTGCTGTGCTTCCAAAAGTAGGTCCTTCTTCTCCAGCATTATGTGTCACAATCTGTCACTGTTCTTTTTTCTCTGCTTTGTGTCACTTGTGATCAATCTTCACTACTTCATCCTATGTCTTCCTAGCTCTCTCTCTTTCACAAGTTTCATCCATTTTCATTGTATGATATTTTTTTTTATATAACTGAATTAGTCACATTAGTCTATATTACAATCACTGTCCAAAGAAAATATTATGTCAGTCTATGTTAAATTTAATGTGTCTAAATGTGTTATTTTAACTTTTCATTAACCCATCAACGTTCAGATTATACTATCAAGTGTAATGATCATTTTATCATATTGTTTTAAATTAATCATGCACCATCTCCTAGCTTCAAGATTTCAATGATGTGAGTGTTTATTTTTAGAATGACATTGTAGGGTAGGTGTGATAACCTGGATCTAGTCAGTTTGAACATAAAACCAGTGGAATATTTTGGGCCAGATATGGCTGGGTTAAATGCTTTAGGGTTAAAAACTAAATCTAACAAACTATTTTCCTGTAACATCTTATCCCTATCTTCAATCCTTTTCCTAAGTTACATAAATCACACTTTCTAGCGTTTCTCTTATTGCTGCTTCAGATCCCATCACGCACCTCATTCTTGAAACTGGATTAGTTCAACTGAATGAAAATGGATGTTAATGTTTTCATTTTCATTGCAAAAATTCATTTTGACTGGGATTTTGAGTTTTATCTCTTGGATTATTTTAATAAACCAGCAGGCAAAATTAATTTTAAAATATATTCTATTTTGTTGAGTCAAATTTATTACAAAATGAATTTTAAAATAAATTTGACTCTACTCTTAATATCAAGTCCTGTTGTTATTTTTAAACTTGCTTTAAAATAAAACCTTACTATAACTAGTATTTATATACATTCATCTTTATATATTTTTGATATTTTTGTATATACTAATGTACTTTGTAGGTACTATTTTGAATGTACTAAGTAATTTCAATTTTTATCTTTTTTTTTGTTTTTGTTTTCAGTTTGAAAGTTCCTTCAGTCAAAAAGCAAATCTGGTTAACAAATTTTGGTCCAAGAATGAAAGTACTCAATCAGTAGCCGAGGTAAACTTCAAATATCATTTTTAAAAATTCTTTATTGGATTTTTAAAAACTTTCTCTGTCAAAAGTTAATCCATTATCACAAATCTTAAAGCTGATTCAACTATGAAGGAAGATCACACAAACTACTTCCAAAACAATATTATTTAAATTCATAAGTGCTAAACCAAATAAGAAACTTATTCCTTATTTCTTACTTTTGTGTACTAGAATGAGTTTTTATAAAACTATTGACTGCATTTGAAAAGGAAACAAATTGCTTTAAAATATCATTACTTCTTTGGTTTTTCTTTTAGTATTTTTGTAAATTTCTTCTGAGTTTTGTAGCTGCTTCATATTTTGCTAAATGTTTTGTTACTCTATAACAGAGAGTAATGCTTGTTTTAAAACTAAATTCAGATTCAAAAGAGACATTAAATGATGGAGATGATGATTTTTAGCATGTTAGGTATTCATAGTTCTAGCAAAAACATTAAATATTCATGGTTCTAGTACAATAAACACATTAGATGTGCAGGGTTGTAATATAGAAAACACATTAGGTTTTCATAGTTCTAGTATAGGAAACACATTAGATCTTCATGGTTTTAATACAGCAAGCACATTAGATGTTCAGGTTTCTTATCCACCAAGCATATTAGATTTTCATGATTCTAACATAGTAAATACATTTGATGCCTATGATTCCGGTATAGTAAACATATGAGATGTTCATTGTTATAATACAATAAACACATTGTTGTTCATGGTTTTAGTGTAGTAAACATATTTGATGTTCATGGTTCTAGTATAGTGAACACATTAGCTGTTTGTGGTTTATATAAATATATAAATATCTTGATGGCTCTAAATACATCTATGGCTATGTTTGTTGCTGCACTTTACTGTGCCTTACTGTGGTCAAATGTAGAAGATTTGAATTCTTAAGTATCACTAAATTCATATGGGTTTCATGTCCTGATTATATTTAATCTTGAAAAAATTCAGGTCAGTCTTCATTTGATTCCAGTTGATGATACCCATGGCTGTTGCTTTTACTACTAAATAAACCAGTTTATTGAAACACAGTGCATCTTGGTGGTATATATATATATATGTATCTTGAACTGTTTTATTTTAATCATTTTGACAACATTGTGTGTATGTGGGTGTAGAGAGAGAGAGAGAGAGAAAGAAAGAGTTTATTGTAAGGTTGTGACTTTTTATTGCAGAAAGAGCTATCGTATTGTAATGTTATATTTTCTAGAAACTGATGAGACATGACCAAGTTGAAGGTGCATATATAGTGTCTCGAGTGTTACGCAATGCACCACAGAACTGGCAGAAGTGTGTCTCTATTGCTAGGTGCAAGTTTGAGAAATATTTCAACCATAAGGTAAGCTCAGTCTCATAAAAGAAACCTTCACAAGTTGTTAGATCTAAACGTCTAAGTAACATTTTGTGAGAGCAGTCCAAAGTTGGCGTAATAAAAGTGATGTAGAGGCAAAGATTGCTTGTTATATATATAAAAGCATTATGGTTCACTGGAAACATTGCAATCCAGAAGTAGGAAATAAAAGAAAGGAGAAATAAAGAAAGCTTCTAACAATACAGAAAGTTTTACAAAAAACCTTTATATTTCAGATGCAAAGACCTATCTTCAGAAGGAAGCAGTCCAGGACATATCTAGTTACATCAATTTCATTATTTTATCTTAAACTGCTTGTTGTTTGGATTAGTAACAGCAGCAACTCTCCAACTTCACAATGACCACTACCAACAGTTGAAGAGTTTCTGCTGCTGTTAATCCAAACAATGAGCGTTTTTAAAATAAAATAACAAAATTGACGTAAATATGCATTTCCTGGACTGTTTCCTTCCGAAGATGGAATATAAAGGTTTTTTGTAAAACTTCTGCACTGTTAGAAGCTTTCTTTATTTCCTTTTTCTTTCACTTTCTACTTTAGTTATATGTATGTATGTATGTATATATAGGATAAATTACAATAAACACAAATTTATATAATTTGTTCCTACGTATGTTTCATCATTGTGGTTGTTTGGAATTCTGCTTTAGATGTTCCAAGTGCATTGGGTGCTTAACTAGAATGTATCGTCAGAGGAATACTTTATTGTATTGTATACAGAGTTGCAAAGGGTAGAGAGATATAAAGAGAGACAGAGAAACGGAGAGAGGGGAAAAAAAACAAAAAGGAGAAAAGAGACAAAACTGTAATTAAAGAAGACTGACTCAGACAACCATATATATATATATATATATATATATATATATATATATATATATATATATATATGTGTGTGTGTGTGTGTGTATACATTTAATGCACAATATTTGGAATTTACCTAATCCAGTGGTACTCACAAAAAAAGCTCCTTTAGTGGACCAGGCTACAAACCACATGGTAAACTAATAGATAGGGGTGTAATGTATAGTTCGATGCAGTTGAAATCCAGAAATCCAATCAGTTATAATTATTTCATTAGGAGTATATAAAATATAAAGAAAGTTAGGAGGTATGAGGTGACTATATCTATTTCACGAATTGATATCCATAAGATTACAAGCATTCTGCAGCCAACATTATGTGTAAGTGTGTATATTTTTGTCCTTGCATATGTACATGAGTAAGCATCTAGAACAATTCCATCAACATTGTCTTTGGAAAATTCTTGGGATAAACTGGAGAATGGTGATGTAGAGGTTCTTCAGGGAAGTTGCAGTTGGAGTGTAAAATCAGTCATTCTGCAAATCGTTTGAGGTGGGATGGATATCTGGTGAGAATGAATGATAAAATACTTCCTAAACAACTTTTGTATGGTGAGCTGGGAGATTGTAAAAGGCCAGCACATAAACTCAAAATGAGGTTCAAAGACTACCTTAAAACTGACACAAACAGGAATTCCAGATGTTGGTTAGGAGAGAGAAGCACAAGACCAAATGAGTTGGACTAAAAGAGTGCACAGTGGTCGCTCAAAGTTTGAAACAGAGAGAATGAAGCATGAGATCAGGAGAAAGCTTAGAAAGAATGAACCAGTAGAAAATGAAGGAGTATTGATTTTTACATATGTGATTTGTTGGAGGAAGCCATCCAAAGAAGCCACGAGAATTGACCCCTTGTAAATTATGATACAGCTATTGTTGACAACAGAACATGTGCATCCTTTAGAAAAATGTGCCATTCAGTTGGAGGATTAAAAACACATGTCAAAAGACTTCATACTATGGCACCAGTTCCTTCTGCCAGTCAGCATTATGCATCAAAATGTGCAAATCATTGGTGGGGCTCAAGAGTCATATAAGGGCCTCACATTGCATCATCAATAACTCATTTCAATGATTCTTTCTAGCAATGACTTTGCTTGTATACGAGAAAGCAGCCACTATCATCATCATCATCATTTAACATCCATTGTCCATGCTGGCATGAGTTGGATGATTTGACCAAGGCTGGTAAGCTGGAAGGCTGTGCTATAGTCCAGTCTGATTTGGCATGGTTTTCTTCTACTGGATGCCCTTCCTAACACCAACCACTCCAAGAGTGTAATGGGAGCTTTTACATGCCACTGGCTAGGGTGCCATTTGCACGACACCAGTATCTGCCACAACTGCAATTTTGCTCGGCTTGATGGGTCTTCTTCTTAAGAACGAGATAATACCAAGGGTCTTGGTCATTGCCTCCATGAGGCCCAACACTTGAAAGGAACTTGGCCACTTCGCCTTCATGAGGCTCAACACTCAAAAGTAACTCAGCCACATGTGTGTGTGTATGTATGCATATATATAATATGTATGTGTGTGTGTGTGTGTGTATATATATATATATATATATATATATATATATATAGATATTATTATTATTATTATTATTATTATTATTATTATTTTTATTATTATTAACAGCAGTAAATATAAATAATTGATAATAACAACAACAATAATATTAGTGATCAGCAAGCATTAATAGCATTTTATATATATACATACTAGCAATTGTTATAAACTATCTATAATTCCTTTTTATATAATCCAGCTATCTTATACTGTTAATTACATATTTCTAAACACTAAACACTCCCTTAATAAATTTTTGTGTATATGTGTGTATCTATGTAGATATGTGTCTATTCATAACAGTTGCATATATACACTGATATACCTTCATATAGAGGTGCTGGCATGACTTTGTGGTAAGGAGCTTGCTTCCCAACCAGCTCCCATTACACTCTTGGAGTAGTTGGTGTTAAGAAGGGCATCCAGCTGAAGAAAACCATGCCAAATCAGACTGGAGTCTAGTGCAGCCTTCCAGCTTACCAGCCCTGGTCAAATCATCCAACTCATGCCAGCATGTTTCACCTTGGGCAAGTGTCATCTACTATAACCTTGGACCAACCAGAGCCTTGTCAGTGAATTTGGTAAATGGAAACTGAAAGAAGCTTGTAGTATACACACACACATATATATATATATATACACACACACACACACACATTTATGTGTGTGTGTTTGTCCCTCCAACCATCACCACTTTTACAACTGGTGTTGGCGTGTTTATGTCCCTGTAACTTCAGCAAAAGGGACCAATAAAATTTACAAGAAAACATGATAAAGACAGGTGTATAAACAACAAACAGATGTATTAGTTTAACACTCAGGAAGGTGAGAAAGTCTTTTACATTTTGAACCTACGCTCTTCAACAAAACGGAACATGAGGAAAGAAACAGAGAGAGAATAAAAAAACTTTTGGAGCTAGCAGTCATATGTATATATATATATAATATATAATATAATATAGGATAAAATCTTTATAAGAATTTATCAAGTAGTCAGCGTGAAAAAAACCTCATAATGAAAAAAAATTCATCATTTTTTTCCATAAATATATATAATTTATATAAAGGGCATTAACTGTGTAGTAATGCCTCACACTTCGAGGGACTAAATAAGTCAAAAACTACCAAAAAAATAAGCAACATATTTACCGAAAGCGAGGGAATGCAGCTTTCAAAATTAATCTCTTAAAAAAATTTAACTTAACGGTAAACCACTGGTTTCTCAATCAAATACAGAAAAACTGTGAAGTAACCTGCATCTTTTGTTCATCAGTACACGTATGGTCGAGATACATAAAAATAAACAAATATATATATATATATATATA
>NC_068990.1:70623177-70623793 GCF_001194135.2 Octopus bimaculoides
TATATATATATATATATATATATATATATATATATATATGTATATATATATATGTGTATATATATTGGTTTAGGAATCAAATCCTTGAGCTCATAATTATCATCATTAAGGTACTACAGTGCTGTGAAAATAATTTACAATATAATAGTTGTGTGTTTGTGTATAAGAAATATCCTTTATTAAGGTATTCAACTTCAATACAATTTGTAAGTCACCAATTTATTCGTTTTAATAATTATTATATCTTGTTTCAGGCCAAACAATTACTTCATTCCTTTCCTTTGGACACCAAACTAGCAAATGGAGGTAAGGAACTTTTCATGACAGATTCATTACTATTTCAAACTTGTACTTCTCATAACATCACGTACTTGTACTCTTTATGATGGCTAATCTCATCAGTTTTAAAATTTTTGTAGTCTGACATCATATCTCTAGTTAGTACCTTTTAACATAAGGTCTCTGAATTCTGTACTTTGTGACTCCATATAACAGATATGTCCACAGTTTGAGTATGTTTTAAGTTGTTTGAACAATTCTGTGGAACAAAAATAACCAGTTGATCAACCTTAGTGCCCTTCTCACTCACTCTCTCTCTCTCTCTCTGTATATATAT
>NC_068990.1:70624091-70626825 GCF_001194135.2 Octopus bimaculoides
TTTTTTTTTTTTACTAAATAAACACACTATATATTGGTTCTTCACTCGTTTATTACTGTTCTTATTCTAACTCATGTCTATTTTCCGGAAATCTTTCATCACACATCTGTAACATCCTCAGTAACACTTTCTGTCTTCGTGTGTGCTCCTGCTCTGTTTATTCCACAAATTCATAAATGTATACATATATATATATATTCATATATATTATAATAAAAAGGTAAAATCAATAATAATTTTACCAGGTGGTCAGTGCGGAAATAAAAACCTCATAGGTAAATTTTACAAAATATTTTATAATTATATACATAATTATAACAAGGAATCAGAATTACACCTCACCACACACTCCAAGAAATAGATGGTAAAGCCCCTATTACCACCTTAAAATCTCCGAGAATAACACTATATTGTAGGTGAGCAAAAGAAAAATAATGAATCAACAAGGTTCTGTTAACTGTGTACAAGATCGTGTTTCAAGCTTAAAGTAAAAAATATTTCACCTATTGCTTTCATCAACGACAGTATTCCATTGCATAAATTCAATGCTTTAGCATCTATTTCTTGCAGTGTGTGGTGAGGCATAAAGCCAATCCCTTGTTATAATTATGTGTATAATTATAAAATATTTTATATATATATATATATATATATATATATAATAAAAAAATCTTCTTTAACTCTTCTTCCCTCCCACCCCAGCTAGCCAGTCATACTGTCTCTTAAGACAGTAAAACATTCCTTCAATATACACAAGAGAAAAAGGCCAGGTCAGTTCCTTCTCAATTTTATTCGATTGTCAAAGAATATGTATGAGAATATGTATATGTATATGTATTTTTCCATATGTGTATTTTCATACACTGTTTTTAACAATTTCACCTTAATATGACAATCAGTATGTAACACTACAAAGTTCATACAAAGCTTTATACTTTAAATATATTTTATCATCAAAGAATGTATATATGCATTTTAATACTCAGACTGTTTTTTAACATTTTTTATTATTCTCAAAGACTTTTGATAATCTTTTTCTAAAAAAGTGAAACCGGTTAAGTAAATAAATATTTTTTTAAAAATAAGTGCATTTTCAAACCTTCTTTCATATATATATATATATATATATATATTTCTTTGCAAACAACTTGCAGATGCAAGCGCTACCAGTTGAAAGCTCTTCATACCAAATGCTAACAAGCTTATGGGGTCATCAGATGAGGTTGCTTGTTATTTTGGAGCCTTCCTCTCATTGGCTTCATTGCTCCCCAATTACTGAAATGAGGCCCCACTTGCTCGATCAATTGTTTTTAGGTTTCACTCAATTTTCTTCTCACCATTGTTCATCATCTCTTTTTAACCAAATCCAGTGGTTTGCCTTCTCCACTGTAGTCCAGATATCACTCATGGTGGTATTTGCTTTATGACAAGTTAGGCCTAGCAACAACAACGGTCACCTCACATGTGTCCAGTGAATCCTCTTCATCCGACTTCAAGTGGAAAATGCTTTGTTTTCCAGCCCGCATCTTTACATTCCTTGGGGAGGTTTTTATGACAGCTAATCTTTCAAGCCTGTGTGACTAACATGTCATCTTCATATTAAATGCATACATACACATATAGAACTGGAACTCCAGCGGTTACGATGATGAGTGTAGAAATCAGAAGCCCTTGTGTTAAAGGGTACAAACTAGAGATATGATGTCATAAACTCAAGGAGATTCAGTATGACACAGAATGTGACAAAGCTGGCCCTTTAAATTACAGGCACAGCTTATTTTTACCAGCTGAGTGGACTGGAATAATGTGAAATAAAGTGTCTTGCTGAAAGACACAACATGTTACTGGGAATCAAACTCACAAGCTTACAACCATGAGCCGAATACTCTAACCACTAAACTAACCTGTGAGCCTTCACACATACACACACACACATGCATATATACACATACTTATAAATATATATATATATATATCAGCATGCCTGCTATATCTACTTTACTCATTTCTACTGGAGTCAACACTATTTCATATATATCATTTAATGTATGTTGTATTAAAATAAGAGCTACTAATAGTTTCTTGCCATTAAGACACATGGTTAGCTAGGTTTTTATAACATGCATTGTGTCTTAATAGTGCTGGTACCACATAAAAAGCACTGGTACTGGTGCCACATAAAAAGCACCCAGTACACTCTGTAAAGTGGTTGGTGTTAGGAAGGGAATCCAGCCGTAGAAGTCATGCCAGGAGAGATAATGAAGCTTGGTGTGGCCCTTGGCCTTACCAGTTCCTGTCAAACCGTTCAACCCATGTCAGCATGGAAAATGGACATTAAATGATGATGATGATGATGATGATGATGATCTCTGTGTGTGTGTATGTGTGTGCAGACTGACAGACAGACAGACAGATATATTGATCAACAGGTGTGGAAGCAAGGTCTAGAATTGAAGGGCCTTAGAGTCAACCTAGCTAAAACCAAAATCCTAATAAGTAGGAAGGTAGATAAAACACAAACCCCTTCAAGTAGATGGCCCTGCTCAGTATGTAGAAAAGGAGTAGGTAGTAACTCTATAAGATGTACCCGGTGCAAGCTATGGACACATAAGAGGTGCAGCAACATCAAAGGCAGGTTAACTAGCAAGTTAGTTTTTGTTTGTGGCAGATGTTCAGGTGCAATAAAGACTGCAAACAAACAGGAAACAACTTCTATCTCATTCCAGGGTGAAAA
>NC_068990.1:70627920-70635861 GCF_001194135.2 Octopus bimaculoides
GGCACATAAAAGACACCATTTCGAGCGTGGCCGTTTTCGTGCGGGTGACACGTAAAAGCACCCACTACACTCTCTGAGTGGTTGGCGTTAGGAAGGGCATCCAGCTGTAGAAACTCTGCCATATCAGACTGGAGCCTGGTGTTGCCATCCGGTTTCACCAGTCCTCAGTCAAATCGTCCAACCCATGCTAGCATGGAAAGCGGACGTTAAACGATGATGATGATGATGATGATGATGTTATTGAATAGGTTTAACACCACTGATACATGATTCTTTAGTCTTAATTATATCCACACTGTAATAGTTGGTTGCATAGAAAATAGTGCAGCCATTGAAACAAGCTTGATTTGGTTAGATGTCCATTTTATTTTCATATATACATATATATTATTGATATCTTGTATAGTTTTGGCTACAGTAGAGATGAGTAAAGTGGATGCAGTTGACATATGTGTAATCAGACTTCAAAAAGACTGGTGTCAGTATGCATTGGCAAGACATATTATTTTGTAAAACTTTACTAAAAGGGTATAGTGAATTAGCTGTGGGGAGTGGAAAGTCCAACATTTCAGACAGTGTCCTACTTCAGGGAAAAGTTGAAAGAAGAGAAATTAATGAGACACAACTGAGTTTTACATCTAAGTGAAAAAACTGACTGCGACAGGAAGAAGTAGGAGAGAAATAGGATTATGGCTACAGTAGAGATAAATAATGTAGATTCAGATGACAACTGTTTTCAGGCCTTTAGAATTTTGAGGTGGTTGTTGAACCTAACCTAAAGTGTGATACACTTATCATCATTAACTCATATGCTATCAGAATTTTACGATATTTATTTCTTTCTTTCCAGAACTGTTCTGGCAATCTCCTAAACGACCTCCACAACCTTTGATATTTGATAGCAATAATCTTGTGTAAGCATTCATTCTTCATTTTATCCCTCTCTGCTCACATTTTTCATTGATCATCCTTTCTATGTTATGAGTTGTTTCTTCCTCTTCCTTGAACTACAGTTGATAATATCAACACCTTTAACTGACTGGTACTTTAGTTTATCAACCATCAGAAGGATGAAAACAACAAAGGGATCATGCTGGGATTTGAACTCAGAGCTTAAACAATGTCCGCAAGGCCTTTGATAGTATAAAATTTGGCTTATTGCAGTGTTAATTTTATAGCCTATTAATTCATCATTTATCTTTAACATTACATTGGGCATCTATTTAGAAACACATCTATTTACAAGATATTTTGTAGCTTAAAGACTACAGAAAGTTTGTCTTTGGGTTTCTCTGGTGAAATAAAACAGCATTCAGGAATGAAACATGGATGTTAAATGATGATAGTGATGATGTTTGAATGCTTCTCATTAAATTAAGGTTTATGAGTCATCATCATTATTATATTTGTTCAATAATTCAGTCAGCTGTAACATACCAATTACCTTCTGGTTATTCCCAAACTAATAAGATGAGAAGAGAAAAGTGGGAATCAGGAATGTCTGAGTGGTGGTAACATGCACCCAGCCAATTCAGAGGAGTGAAGGCCATTATAATAGTGGTATAAAAGGTAGAGAGAGGGAAACAGTGCAGTTGTGGGTCAGAGGTTGGATAGAGCATGTTTGTGATTGATTTAGACCAGTCAGTTGGGTGGCCAGTTTCTGGATGTAATCTAGGATGTCTGTGTGTGTAGTAGCAGTAGACCCATCCCAGATGTAAGAGCAATTACTTTATTGTGATCCTCAACTGAGCAAGCTTTGTAGAATATCAATAATTGTTGCAGAGAGCTGAAGTATCTTCCAGATGTCCCTTGTAAACATCTTCAGGCAAAAAAGTAAACAAGAGATATGGGTGGATAGGGTTTATATGTGTGTGTGTGTAAACAACTCTTAAAGTAAAATTTCTTGGTTTATTCCATCAACTTTGCTAGTGCCCGCCTTACTTATGTTTCCCTGAGGAAGGTATGTCTAAGTCATTTTCTTCAGTTACTCTCTCTGTGTATAAATAAACAGTAATTTATTTTTCAATCTCTCCTCACTTTTAACTTTGTATTTCTTTCATTAGACACATGATGTTCATCCAAAGCACCAGCAGGTTGTATGCAGACCTTAATGGAATTCCATGGAAAGATGAGGTTTGTCTCTTACTGTTCCTTCCTCCAGAGATTTTAATATCACAAAGATTAAGGAGATTAGCTGTTTAGCATTTAAACCAGTCATATCCGGCTGAAATATTCTACCCATTTTATGTTCAGATCTGCCAGATCCAGACTCTCACACCTATCCTTCAATGTTATTCTACTAATAAACAATCACATCATTGGAATCTTGAACCTATGAGATAATGCATAATGAATTCAAAACAATGTGAAGCAATAAATATTACATTTGACAAAACAATCCAAATGCTAAAGGGTTAAACACTTATAGTTTGGTTGTATGTCTTGTTAGAAACTAATCTGAAATATTTTAATATTCTACATCATCCAGTGTATAATATTGGGTATTGAAATGGAGAGGGAGCTGTGTGGTTTAGGAGTTCACTTCCCAACCAAGTAGTTTCAGGCTCAGTCCCATGGTACAGTACTTTGGACAAGAGTCTTCAGTGATAGCCTCAGGTCAACCAAAGCCTTGTGAGTGGATTTGGTTGGCAAAAATTGAAAGAAGTCTGTTTTTTGTGTGTGTGTATGTGTGTGTTTGTTTACATTTGTATGCCACTGAAAACATTGTTGTCATTTCTCCTGTCAATAAATCATCCTCTCATTTTGTGCCTTCAAAGACATGGATTAAGAGATCCTTTACTTGATAAATAGGTAAGAGTTAAGTGACAGTAAAGGCATTCAGTTTTAAAACAATGTTACAATTGTATATTCACCTAACCCTTAGCATTGAAAATGAACATTAAAGCAAATTTTCTTATCATAATTTCACCATGTAAGGTGACATCTCTGCTCCACTGAGGTCTAATGGGGTAGGAACATGTCTGGGTTTACTATTAGTTCTTGTCTCATATCAAACTTACTGTTCTTTCCCTATAATAAATTATTTCTAATTAGCTTACTAATACTTTCTTCTTTCATGTGAATGGTGTCTTTAAGTAATTAATTCTCAAAATGGATTGTTGGAGTATTATTACATATGAAAATTATTTGAGAATTAAAAATACCATTTCTATCTACCTGTGTAACACAATAGTTTATAATGATAGAGGAGGTGTAGAGGAAACCTGTGTAAATTGTGGTTTATAATGATAGAGGAAGGCTAAGGGCAAAGTTCAGAGAGCTCTTACCTCTGCTGGTGACAAAGGGCCTCTCGCTCAGAGTAAAAGGCAGACTGTATGATGCATGTGTATGAACAGCCATGCTACAAAGCAGTGAAACATGGGCCATGACTGCTGAGGACATGGATAAGCTTGCAAGGAATGAAGCCAGTATGCTCCAATGGATGTATAATGTCAATGTGCGTACTCGACAGAGTGTAAGTACCTTGAGAGAAAAGTTAGACCTAAGAAGCATTAGTTGTGGCGTGCAAGGGAGACGATTGCACTGGTATGGTCATGTGGCGAGAATGGATGAGGACAGCTGTGTGAAAAAGTGCCACATCCTAGCAGTTGAGAGAACCTGTGGAAGAGGTAGACCCAGGAAGACCTGGGATGATGTGGTGAAGCACGACCTTCGAACTTTAGGCCTCACCGAGGCAATGACTTGTGACTGAGACCTTTGGAAATATGCTGTGCGTGAGAAGACCCAGCAAGCCAAGTGAGATCATAATCCGAGGCCTCTGCCAGGGGTGTAGCCAGCCCACTTATGCATACTTTTCCTTCATTGGACACTAAACTTCGCTTGCAAAGACCTGTTGAGGCAAGTGAAATCAAAATCGAACCAAATTCAACGACTGGCACCCATGCCAACGTCTCCTTCATTGGATACTAAACTCGGCTTGCGAAGACCTGTTAGGGCAAGTGAAAGTGAAATCGTGGAGCGCTAAGAGCACTGTCCGAGCGTGTCCGTTGCCAGAGCAGCTGTCTGGCTTCCATGCCAGTGGCATGTAAATAGCACCATTTGAGTGTGATCATTACCAGCATTGCCTTCCTGGCTTTTGTGCCTAATTGAATACTGGAAACCTAATTATCACTGCCCAGAACCAGGCATTGAAAAAGAATATATATCACAGAAGTGCAATGGACCTCTGCAGAATGTGTAGGAAGAGGGTCAAAGGTGTGACTCACAAAAGTGCTTGTGAAAGTCGCAGAAAGAGTACAAACTTAGACATGACTTGGTAGCACAAAACCTTCACTGGCTACTGTGCCATAAGTATGGATATGAAGTTATGAGTGCTTTGTACCAACATACACCAGAAAAGGTAATGGATGAAAAGGGGAAGGCAAAAATTGTCTGGAACTTTAATTTCCAGGCAGACAGGGTGTTAGGGCACCGAAGGCCAGATATAGTAACCTTTAGGAGGGACAAATGAGTGCCTAATAATTGATGTGGCAGTGCCAGGAAATCAACATATCATCATGAAAGAAAGAGAAAAGGTAGATAAATATGGAGACCTGAGAATTGAAATCACTAAGATGTGCCAGCTACAACAGTCAAATATAAAGGTTATCCCTATTGTGATCAGAGCATTGGGTTCAATACTACCCAATCTGAAAACTTTAGAAATACCCTACAATCTAGATGTATTGCAAAAGTCGGCATTATTTGGAACTGCACGCATATTGCGTAAAGTACTGTCTGTCTAAGGTCCTTGTTGTAACTTGACAGATAGTACGAACCCCCGGTAAACACAATATCTTCAATCAACCACCTCACGATATTGTATACTGTGCAACGTCCATAATAATAATAATAATAATAATAATAATAATAATCCTTTCTACTATAGGTACAAGGCCTGAAGCTTGTGGGGAGGGGACTAATCGATTACATTGATTGCAGTGTTTCACTGGTACTTAGTTTATCAACCCCAAAAGGATGAAAGGCAAAGTCAACCTCAGTAGAATTTGAACTCAGAACATGAAGACACGAAATGCCACTGAGCATTTTTCCCAGCTTGCTAATGATTCTGCCAGCTCACTGCCTTAACAATAATTTTGGGGCAGATAGTGACCCATTATTTATCCTTTATTTAATTTGTGTTATTTTGTACCCACTGGTTTTAAGTTCGAATCTTGTGGAAGCTGATTTTGCCATCAATAAAATAAGTTCATGTACAATCAATGCAAAGTTTTTTCTTAAAAATCATTATTTGTTTTTCAGGACCTATCAACAGAATCTTTACTGAGACACCTTGAAAATATTGAAGTTCCAGAATTTAAAGTGTCCCATAAAGTAAGCTTATTGTTGTTCTGTTCTTCCATAAGGTTGAATCCTCATTATTTTTTTCATTTTTCAGCATGCTGCTATAGTTTGAATGGATTTACAAACATTAATTTTTACCTGTATTCTGGAAAAATATTTCTTGATGGCTTTCTCTGCCAATCCATAAATAGTTGTTTTATCTTTAATTCTGTGGTTTAGAATACAGGATTATGTAGCCATTGCCTTCACTGACTTGGGATCTACTGAGATTGACATGGTTTATGTTATTCTCTAGAAAAAGCCCTAGTTGGCTTTGATCTATCACAAACTCTACATTTCTTGTATACCTACATCAGCTTTGTTCCATTAGTGTCTTTGTTTTTGTTTCGTTTCTGACTAAAAGGTTAGCATTCAAGCTTCAGTGCCATATATTCTGGGCATGCTCAGTGAGCACTACACATCCATCAAGGGTGCTAAATTTTCTTTATCATAATTTCCTACATTAGTTACACTGCTGTAGTCTCAGTCATGTTTATTCATAAATCACTTACCATGTGACTGACCAGACAATAACATCAAATTTTTTTTTTTTTTTTAATATTATTTCTTTATTTGTTTAATATATTTCCATCTTCCTTCCTCCTTCTTACTGTTTCTCTCTCATGTTCTCTCCTTCTCTTCTCTCTACAGTAATTAATTACTAATTATTTCTTCTTTTCAAAGCAAATTGAAACTGATGAAGCAGTAAAGAAAGTGGATGCCAACGAGCTGCACTCTACTGATGAACAACATTTAGCAACTGAGTACATGACTCAAATAACCTGTGAGTAAAACTGAGTAAATGACCCTAATAATATCAAGTAAAACTTCCATTTGTAACTAAAAAGGTTTTTTTAGTGTCCGTTGGTGAGTGAGCTGACTTCAAATGTTCATCTCATATGGAATACATTGTATTTCTTCTTTAAAAACTAGGTTTTCAGTGTTGTCCCTTCAACACTACAATAAAGTGGTAACATTTTTTTGACTGGTACTAACTGGTTATGACGATGAAGGTTCCAGTTGATCTGATCAGCAGAACAGCCTGTTTGTTAAATTAACACAAAAGTGGCTGAGCACTCCACAGGAAATTCAGCATGACATAGAAGGTGACAAGGTTGGCCCTTTGACTTGCTGGTACAACTCATTTTTGCCAGCTGAGGAGACAGGAGCAATGAGAAATAAAATTACTTGCTCTAGGACACAACACACTGCCAGTTTTCAAATTCACAATTGTAAGGTCATGAGCCAGATATCCAAACCACTTAGCTACATGCCTTAATAGAATGCTGAAATGGTACCAAAGCAGTTCCCAACACTTCAGTCAACCTCAAAGAATGTGTTCCATTGGGTCAAATGTAAACGTTACAAGGACAAAGAATTGTCTTCATACTTTAAAGAACTGGAAATAAATATTGGGTTATCCCATAAATAATGTGGTTTTTACCAATTGCATAAACTATGCACCAACTTGCTATAAAAGCAGGTAGTAATTTTACCTTGTGTTTATTCTTAGTGCAAATTTTGAAGAGTGTAGTTCGATTTTAACAGTTATTTTTTCAAAGCTATAATGGAAGTGACAAAGGAGCATATTCAGCATATTTTGCTTTATGAGTTCAATAAAAGCAACAATGCAACGGAAAGTGCAAGGAATATTAATGCAGTATATGGGGATCGGACAATATGCATAAGCCAGTGTCAACGATGGTTCCTGATATTCTGAGCTGGAAACTACAGCCTAGAAGATGAACCTCGTCCTGGAAGATCTGTAGAACTTAATGAGGATGTCCTCCGAATCCTGGTGGAACAAAATCCCATCGTAACTGTTGAAGAACTAGCAGAGAAGCTTCGATTTGGTCATTCAACCATTCAGTGACACCTGCATGCCATCAAAAAAGTCACCAAATTGGATCAATGTGTTTCTCACAAACTTTCTGAGTTTACAGGGAGATAAGCATTGTCCCATGAGTGATACTGAAAGGAATCCCACTAACCCAATAACCAAATCTCTCTCTCTTTCTCTCTCATATTTTAACTTTGTCTTATGTTTGCAGCCAACAAAACTTTAACTGTGATAGAGTTTGAAAAAGATGATGACACCAACAGCCACATTGATTTCATCACCACAGCTGCAGTGAGTATATCAAGTTATGTTACTGTCCAAAAGGGTTCACTTCACAATGTGATATACTTTATACCAGCCTGTATCCCACACAATACTTATGTTATTGATATCAGCACATATTACTTAATTCATCATCATCATCGTTTAACGTCCGCTTTCCATGCTAGCATGGGTTGGACGATTTGACTGAGGACTGGTGAAACCGGATGGCAACACCAGGCTCCAGTCTGATTTGGCAGAGTTTCTACAGCTGGATGCCCTTCCTAACGCCAACCACTCAGAGAGTGTAGTGGGTGCTTTTACGTGTCACCCGCACGAAAACGGCCACGCTCGAAATGGTGTCTTTTATGTGCCACCCGCACAAGCCAGTCCAGGGGCACTGGCAACGATCTCGCTCGAAAATCCTACAGGAGCCAGTCAGGCGGTACTGGCAACGGCCACGCTCAAAATGGTGCATCTCATGTGCCACCCGCACA
>NC_068990.1:70639581-70652015 GCF_001194135.2 Octopus bimaculoides
TTAAAAGAGCAATGAATTCTGGGTGATTAGAATATAACGTAGCATGAATTTAGGAAGCTTAGAAAATGAATAAGCATGAATTTAAGACAACAACTGAATTCAATTGAATTTCATGGAGAGAAACAAGATAAATAATAGGGGGCAAAACTAAAGCGCAAGGTATTATGAGATGTTTGAGGCCGTAAATAAATAAAAAATCTCTATCTTATCTGCATCTTGGGTATTTCGTCGTAGTATGTCAGCGAGCAACAATTAAAGTTGGTTGATGTTTTCTGAGAAAACAATCAGTTGATAGTTTCTATCTCAAAATTGTACTGCATCTCAGGAAACATCTCTTGATGGCTTTCTCTGCCAATCCATTAATAGTTGTTTGTTTTTAATGCTTTGGTTAAAAGACAGAGTTATGTAGCCATGGCCCTCACAGAGTCCTGAATGAGTGAAATGACATGGTTTATGTTATTCTTGCATGGCTAAAAACTGAGAACTGCAGGAAAAGAAAACAAAAAACTATGGGAAAGAATTTTGGAATATTGTTATTCTGGAGAGGAAAAATAAATGAGATTGGTGACTATAATATGTGTAATGGAATGTGGAGGAACAAGAGTATAGGGGTGGGCCTCACTGGATATGACAAAGGTCACAGAAGTAGTAATAGTAGTAGAGTTAAACTGAAGAGATATCACAGGGGTTGGAGTGTGTGTCTTAATAGTGGAAGGTCAACACATTTTTGAGGCTTCTCTTCCTGTTTTGTTACCTAGTGTTACTGGACTAATGTCCTTCCAGGGACAACAGGGGAGGAGATGGATACCGTCATTATTATCATTTACAGACAAACTGACCTTCATTCCACCCAAAGCAATAGTTTTTATCATTTGCTCTTCTGAGAAACTGATGAAATAATAGAGAGAGTGAAACATTAAAGCCATTAGAGTAGTTAATGTTGGTACTTGACAGGTGAAGTTCAAATTCTATCTCAGTTAGTTTTACATTTCATCCTTCTGGGATCAATAGAATAAATACAAACAATAAATGACAATAAGTTCAACAAAGGAGCCTCTATGGAACCAAATGACTCATTAGAGATAACAACCAAAGTACACATATTTACCATCCTGTTCTCTTTAATCCTTTAACATTTAAGCTGGCCATATCTAGCTCAAATATTTCTACCTGTTTTTTGTTCAAACTGGCTACCCTACAATGTCATTCTAAAAATATACAATCATATCATTGAAACCTCAAAGCTATGAGATAATACAGGATTAATTCCAAGCAATGTGAATAAATATTACATTTGACAGAACAATCTGAATGCTAAAGGGTTAAAAAAGGATATAGTACACAGTAAAATTTTGAATATAATTAAGATGGTGTGGTCATATCTGGAATGACTTTGATCATAGGTTTAGTAAATCATATCTGAGTTAGTGCAAAACAACAGCAATAAACAGACTATTTCTTGTTACAGATCTTAACCTTTTACACTGATCGAAGAAACAGTTGTTAGTTTTAGCTATTGTCAACTTAAACTTTTACTTTACCAATAAAAGAAGACTGAAAATAATTGAGTATAAAATTCCACTGTAAAATTTCTGTTGTGTCTATAGTTTAAGATATTTAATTCTTCCAGGCTAACATCCAGAACCCATTCATATAATTATTTCAATGATGAAATCATTTACAATTTTAAAACTCCAATGATATGCCATGATGTATTTGAAATATATTATTAAAACAAAGCAGAAGCATCAAGGATACTATATTAAGTTTGATGTTTTTATATTTTTGAGTTCAAATTTTATGTAGCGTAGATTTTTGTTTAATTTTATAAAACTACTACTTGTTCTATGCTTGATGAAATCAGTCAAGTACATCTTCCAGTGTTTATAATGTATCAACACATGTAGGTACAGGCTGGGCAAGATTTTTTTTTAGGAAGACTAGATGTTGTCATTGCATGGAAGTCTCTCCTGTCCATGACACCAACGTTTGGAAAATGCAGCCAAATTGAGTCAATACAACTTGGAATTGATGTCATTGTAGTTGTTAGTTTGGTGGGTCAGTACATCTCTATCAACCCTGAAAGGATAAAAGGTAAAGTTGATCATGGCAGAATTTGAACTCAGAGCAAAGAGAGTTGGACCAAATACTGCAAAACATTCTTTCCATCATTCTAACACCTCTGTTTCAACTAACAAAAACGTTGACAGGGTTTAATTATTTCTTTCTGCTTTAGTCAACTGCAGGTTTATAATATTCACTTAATATTTATATATATATATATATATATATATCATGTTGAACTGTTAATCTCTACACATTTTTTCTCCCTCAATCCTTTCTGTTGATGAGCATAGGCTTGAAACATCAAAGACTTTTCCATTATGCTCAATTTTTCTCTCAATACATTTGCACTTTGTCATACATGCACACTGATGTTGCACATCCAACAGAACCTACTGCCTTCATTTCTCTCTAGTCTATGCATATCTTCTGCATTCAGAGCCCATGTCTCACTACCATGGAGTGTAGCTGTTTGCACATAAGCATCATATAGTCTACCTTTCACTCTGAGAGAGAGTCCTTTTGTTGCTAACTGAAGTAATAGCTCTCTGAACTTCCTCCACCCTATTCTTATTTTAGAAACATTACTTCACCTAGAAGTATTTTAGAAATAATACTTCACTAACAGAAACTATCTACAACCTCTTGGGCATTTGAGAGAATCTAAGTCCCATATGCTTTTAGTGTTTATTGTTCCTGAACATCTGCTACATACAAAGACGACTTTATCTGTTAATCTATCTGTGATTCCACTGTACCTCTTATGTGTCCAGTGTAAACTGGGTGCAGTGAATGGAATTCCTTTCAATTCCTTTCCTATATACTGAGCAGGGCCATTTACCTGATGGAAAGAGAGTTTTATCTTCTTTCTTACTAACAACTTTGGTTTTTGCTAAGTTAACTTTAAGGCCCTTGGATTCCAGGTTTTGTTTCCATACCTGGAATTTCTTCTCCAATTCTGCTAAAGATTCTACACTAAGAGCAAGGACATCAGCATATAGCAGTTCCCACAGGCATCCAGTTTTGAATTCCTCTGTTATGGCCTGGAGGACTATACTGAATAAGAGTAGGCTAAACACTGAGCCTTGGTGAACCCCTACTTGTATGCTAAATTCATCACTATATTTGTGGCCAACTCTCACCTTACTGACAGCACCACTGTACATGGCTTGTACAGCTCTAACAAGCCACTCCTCTACTCCTAACTTCCTTAGAGACCACCAGATAACAGAGTGGGGAACTCTGTCGAAAGCTTTCTTCAGGTCGATGAAGGCTAAGTACAATGGCATAGTACTTTTCCTGCAGCTGCTTGTAGTTGTTTTTATCTAAGGCATCACCTTTACCCTTGTAGCAGCTAACTATAATACTACTACACCAGTCATTGGGGATGGCTCCTTTGTGAATAATCTGATTGATTATACAGGTGACTAAGCTGTATCCTACACCGCTGGAAATTTTAATCATCTTGGCAGTGATTCCTGATGGCCCAGGGGTTTTCCTTGACCTCATATCCTTAATTGCCTTATGTATTATGCTGCTATTAACTCTGATGGCCAGTCCCTCAATTGGTTCAATATTTAGTAGACTCTCCTTCACCCATTCATTTTCCACATTTAGTAACCTTTCATAGTGATATTTCCATGCACCTTTCTTCTCTGAGTCACTAAATGCAAGCATATCATTATCCATTCGCACACATTTCTCACCCACCACATCTCTATTCTCCCTGATACACTGCTTTGCAATCATGAACACCTCATGATTCTGATCCTCATGCTGTAAAACATTTGAAAATCTCTTACCTTCTGCTATTCATTTTGCTATGTAAACCTGTCTCCTAGCTGCCCTTCTGGCTACCTGATATAATTCTCTGCTTCTATCATTTCTCCAGTCTTTCTAGGTCTGTCTCTTTGCCTTTATAGCACTGTCTAACTCCTTGTTCCACCACCATGTAACTTTTGGTCTAGTTGGGACTCTGCACCAACCACAGATTTCATCTGTAGCCCTCAGTAGATTGTCCTGCAGGAACTTACAATTGTCCTCTAAGCTATATGTTCTCAACTCTTGCTCTCTTTCGTCAGAAGCTTTCATTAGGAAATCTCTAAATTTTTGTTTGTTTGCTGAGTCTTTGAGCTTCCATAGTCTTATTTTCTGGATTGGTTTATTTCTCTGAGTCTTTCTAGCTCTAATTCTGAATGAGTGTGATTTAGCTGTTATTTATAGCAGGTTAACAACTGCATAACAGTTGTATTTTTGGTTTAGAGCAGGGGTGGGGAAACTTTTTAGTGCGACGGGTAAAAATTTCGAAAGGAAAAGGTTCACAGGCAGATCACAAGTTCTAACTCCTTGTAAATCTGTGTAAATCTTGTATATCATCATCATCATCATCATCATCGTTTAACGTCTGCTTTCCATGCTAGCATGGCTTGGACGATTTGACTGAGGACTGGTGAAACCGGATGGCAACACCAGGCTCCAATCTAATTTGGCAGAGTTTCTACAGCTGGATGCCCTTCCTAACGCCAACCACTCAGAGAGTGTAGTGGGTGCTTTTACGTGTCACCCGCACGAAGGCCAGTCAGGCAGTACTGGCAACGGCCACGCTCAAAATGGTGTCTTTTATGTGCCACCTGCACAAGAGCCAGTCCAGGGGCACTGGCAACGATCTCGCTCGAAAATCTTACGAAGGTCAGTCAGGCAGTACTGGCAACGGCCAAGCTCAAAATGGTGCATCTTACGTGCCACCCGCACAAGAGCCAGTCCAGGGGCACTGGCAACGATCTCGCTCGAAAGTCCTTATACATGTCGCAGGCACAAGTGCCAGAAAGGCGACGCTGGGCACAGGTATTGTATAAATTTTATAATTGAAAAATTTACTATATTTTGTACATACAAATATACCAGCCCACGGGTGCAACTGCACCCGCAGACGGGGGTTTCCCCCCCTCTGGTTTAGAGTGACATTTGTTGACCATTTGAATGAGCCAATTGTCTGTTATGTGTAAGAGTGGAAAGATAAAACATATACATTAAAATAGGTCCATGTCTCTAATAAAAAGATACTTCCTGAAATGTTTGACTTCTGTATTTCTTCACAACATAAAATATATTCAACTAGTTAAATCATTTCTGTTGGTGTTTTCCAACACATCATCAATATCGTCTCCTTCTATTGTTTTACTTAATAATTTTCAGGGTTAACACTCCATATTTCTTTCAATCTTCCACTATGGTTTGAAACTTCCTTTTATGATCTTCTCTGTTTCAGAATCTACGAGCAACCATGTACAACATAGAGAATGCTGACCGTTTGAAGGTGAAACGTATCGCAGGTCGTATAGTTCCTGCCATTGCTACAACTACAGCAACTGTATCGGGACTGGTCTGTACACAAACTTTCTTGAAATCATTTAAATCACTAATTTCTTTTATTTCAATCCTTTACCTAATAAGGAATTCTCTCTTCACTTTTTTTTTTCCATAGATCATCCTGTGATGTACTTCGACACATTGCCAGTGATGTTTCCTGGGGAGGTGGGGGGTCATTAATGATTTTGGGTCTTTCGACATCAGATACCCTCACCCAAACAATCCAGTTGGGGCTGATCAAACCTAGTTAGCACTACCCCTTCCAGGATTTGCACCCCTGATCCACAGCCACTTTGAGGCAATCTTTGCTGTCTCCACAGTCAACCTGATGGCCTTCTGCCTACTGGAGTCTGTGTAACATGTCCATTATATCATGTCCAGAGGATCTGGCCTGTAAACCCTCTACATCCCACCTTGATGACATCACAACTTGTTAGCTACCCATTGCTTTGGCATAACTCCACCAGTTCAGCATATTTCCTCCTCCTACTCTTATTTGCCTCCTTGTTGTGATTGTCTCAGGGAACAAAGAGTTCTAAATGCCCCCTGCTTGGATAGTTCCAAGATCAGTACCATATTCAGCCTTAGTGATGTAGAGGCAACAGTTTCTGGGAGCTTCAAATATATCATTATTTCACAGGATAAGGAAATTAGAGACAGTTGACTATTAAGCCAGCTACTGCCATACAGTATTTCTATCATTTCTGTTGGAATGTCATTTTAAATCTTATGATCAACTCTTTTTTCGCTACCCAGCACACACACACACACACACACACACACACACACACACACACTTCATAATGGCTTCCCTCATATAAAACAGGTCTAATGTTTAGTCAAAGATATTATTATGTATTTGTTTATGGTAACTTCCTTCCTATCTAGCTAACAAGAATAACTTCCATTTGGGAGAAAAGAAAAGAAAATTGAATTCCCATTCCTCTTGTTTCTTAAATTTTCTTCACCATTCCCCAACAAATTTAGATTTCTTCAATACATATATATATATATATATATATATATATATATATATATATATATATATACACACACAGATACCTGGTCTCGGAAAGAGCAAATGAAATATAATGGTACAAGAGTGAATCAAAACCCATATTTCAAACTCTTTGAGACCTTTAACTAGAATTCATTAATTTCAGCGAATTTATATTTTCCAATTTATATCTCAGACCTTTCATTTCCCCCCACATCTCTCTCTCACACACGCACACACACTTTCTTTTCACTCTTATCTCAAATCAACTCAGCTTTGTAACTTTTTTGCGATTTTGAATTTTAAGATATTTCTACCCCCCATTATATTTCACTTCAACAATTTTTTGTGAAGTCTTCCATTGAAGAATTCTCACACACACACATTTATTAATTTTCTCCTCAGCTGTAACATAACAGACCAATTTTAACATCCTGCAATGGTACTTCTGTCTCATTCCAGGCAGCAGTGGAACTTCTTAAAGTAATTAATAAGCATCCTCTGGAGAAATACCGCAACTGTTTCCTCAACCTTGCTCTTCCAATGATGCTTCTGTCAGAACCAGGAGCAGCAGAAACTCTGAAGATCAAGTGAGTAGTTGCCAGTCAAAGATGTAATGCCATTTGTTGGAGAATTGAACCCAAATCATTTACATACATCATTCTTTCACACACACTTCTACACATCCTATTTAGAAAATATATTTACTATTAAAAGTTCCTTCCATTATCAAATAAGTTTAGTTAAATATAAAACTACTTAAATATTTTTAGACACGAAATTTTTTCACAAACAGTAATTTGCCAAAACTATACAAATATTCATTTCCTCCAATCACAAACATACATCATCATTTTAGCAACCATGTTTCCATGCTTGCATAGGTCAAACAGAATTCATTGAGGCAAATTTTCTATGGTAGGATGCTCTTTCTGTTTCCAAGCAAAGTAATATTTCTGCATGACCAAACATGTTGACATCATTTGTATGACAGTGCTTCTTGTTTACAACCATCATGTGATTTCAAGACAAGGATACACACAAACTCAGTCATTGCTATGAAAGCAGCATTGAATTAACCATCTAAGTATATTTAATGTAAATACACAATTGACAAAATGCAGTTTTTGCCTGTGATAAAATCTCTTTTAGATATGCTGTGTAAAAGAATAACATATATGGGATAATGCTAAATGTGTTTCAGCCATTATGGATTTTGTCAGTGATGTGTTCACACAGCCACATGTCAAGACAAAATGTGTCACCTACAATAGATAAGAAATAGTGATGTTGCAAATAGCTTCCTGACTGAATAAAAATTTGGTGTATACAATTAGAGCAGCATGTGGCTGTCAGTATATGTCATTGACAGGGCACAAGAAGGCTGAAATGCCTCTACTGTTCTCATTTGCTGTTGTTGGGATGATTTTCGTCTTCCTCTGATATATATTGTTTTTAACACAGCATACCTCTAAGATGTTTTCATCTCAGATGCAGCTACAGTTTCTTTCCTGTCAGCAGTGTATATATGTTAAGTATGACACATAAATGGCTATTTTAATATAATGATGTTTCAACTGCATATGCTGGGTTTTTGTCCAACCTTGCAGCTACTTGCAATATCAGAGCATGTATTATTCACTGTTTTCTGTATATTGGATGTAAAAAGTTTCATCTTAGCATGCAGCTGCAAGTACATATCATTAACAAGGCCTAAAGAGGCTGAAATAAAACACTTTAGTAATAAGATATTTATAGAGTATTAAGAGTTTACAAAGCAGTTTTCAAACTGATATTTTTGTTATCCACTGTATAGATAAGGCTGTTGAACTATGAACATAATACACACATATACAGATACACAAACATACATACACATATATCCATGCACATATACTCATATATACATATACATGTGTGTGTATATAAAAAATGGGGAAAGGAGAATTAAATAGATCAAGATAAAAAAAATTAAATGTTATGCTGGTCAATTTTGGGTCAAAATGCTGCCATAAATTTCTATTGAATACAAACACACCTACCGTCGTGTCCACATACTGATATAGTCACACATATATACACAGGTATATATATATATATATATATATATATATATATATATATATATATATATATATATATATATAGACATATCTATACACATGTACATGCATACACTCATACACATGCAGGGGTTGGACAAAATAATGGAAACACCTTGCATCATAATTTTTAAATATCTATAAAACCATCGAAAGCTTGCTTATTTTTGTTTTTTGATTTATTATTAGTGTTGCTTAATATGTTTTGCTAAAACTGCTGTTTCTTTTCGGATATCATCAGAATAAGGTAATCAAAATTCATTAAAATAACAAATCTATCGGACTTTCAAAGAGGTCAAATTGTTGGTGCTCGTATGGCAGGCGCTAGCATAATGAAAACAGCCGAAATATTTGGTGAATCAAGAAGTACTCTCTTGAAAGTAATGACAGCCTTTGAGAACAAGGGAAAAACCTCCTCGTCAAAACAAAATTCTGGAAGAAAACCAAAACTTTCAGATAGGAACCGTCGGACTCTTATGCGAACTGTTAGAAAGGATCGCAAAAGTACAGGTCCCAAAATTACTGCAAAGCTTAATGACCACCTCAAGAACCCAATCTCCACAAAAACTGTTCACCAGGAGCTGCACAAAGCCTGATTTCAGAAAACCACTACTTTCAAAAACAAACATTGCGAAACGTTTAGAGTGGAGTAAAAACCTACAGAATTGGTCCCTAGAGCAGTGGAAGAATGTTATTTTCTCAGACGAGTCATCCTTTACCTTATTTCCAACCACCAGCCAAGTATACGTGTGGAGACAGCCAAAAGAAGCATCTGACCCAGACTACCTTCTTCCAACTGTTAAACATGAAGGAGGATCTGTGATAATTTGGGGAGCTATATCTTGGAAATCCGCCAGCCCAATGGTTCCCCTTCATTGCAGAATTAATAATCAAGACTATTTAAGCATTTTATCTGATCAAATTCATCCTATAGTTGTGGAACTGTTTCCTGAGGGAAACACAATCTTTCAGGATGATAATGCACCAATTCATACAGCTAAAGTTGTTACTGAATGGCACGAGGAACATTCTAGTGAAATGGAACATCTTATCTGGCCACCACAGTCGCCAGATCTCAATACTATTGAACATTTATGATGCATTTTAGAAAAACAAGTAAGGATTCAATATCCTCCACCATCATCACTACAAGAACTGGAGACTTTTTTAGCTGAAGAATGAACAAAATTCCTTTGGAAACAATTCAAACTTTGTATGAGTCCATACCTCGTAGAATTCAAGCTGTAATTACTGCCAAAGGTCTTCATTTACTCTTATTGTAAGAAATTTCTTTGAGAGCCATAAAGCAGATAACTACTCTAAACTAATGGAGAAGAAGCATTACCGTCACAGCCACCTAATCATTTCCCAGACAACCTTGGTGACATAAATAATGAACAGGGTGAACAATTCCACCTAAATTCCAGAAATATGAAAGGAAAATACCAAGAATATTGGGATACCCATATGATGGTAGATTAATGCTGGACCATTCAATGTGATTGTCTTAGAGTAGCTCACACAAGAGGTCTCTGAAATGCCACTTTTGTGAAATATCCAAGTAAATGAGCATTGTATCACTGATCGCTCTTTACACTTATTTCACTATTATCTGATTCTACAGATGTAATTTAATCTTAACAAACTTATTCTTCTTATATGAAACTATTTTTTTTTCTATCTAAGAGGTAACAATGATGATTTGTGGTCATCAATCCTTGTACACAATTGGTTGTAAGCATAACAATTAGGGGTATAACATATCTTGATAACCAGATCTGTTGGAGAAAAAATAGGTCTAATATCTCAGACACCAAATTCTATGTTCAAAGGAACTTGAGGTTCCTTTTTGGTTGATAAGTCTTCTCAATTTCAAAATTAGATATGACAAATAAATTTATTAATTAATAAAGTAATTAAGCACCTTTTAAAGTTGTTAAAATCTTTTTCAGCGATGAATTATCACTGACTGTTTGGGATCGATGGGAAATTGAAGGCAACAAGGATTTCACCTTGGAAATGTTTCTAAATCATTTTAAAGTAAGATTTTTTTACCATTATTGTAATATTATTTGATTGTCAGCAGGATGTTGGGTTGGCAGAATTGGTAGTGTTGCACAAAATCCACAACAGTATTGGTTCCAGCTTTTTATGTTATGGGTTAAAATCCTTGTTAGAGTTAATGCTGCCTTTCATTCTTCCAGAAGTAGATGAAATAATAATACTAGCTTTGTTGACCCAAAATCAGAAACATCTCAATGTGTTATTCCGTGATAGCAGTGGTTACGATATTCTATCAACATTTAGCAAGGGTAGTTAACAAATTTCAAAGTTCTGTGGTTCAAATCTAATTCCCCTTGGTCCTCTGTTCTTTTAGAACTGATAAACACTAAAGGCTGAGTAAATATAAGACAAGCAATGTAAAAGTGAGAGGTTATTTGAAAAATGAGAAGGTTGACTCAGCTCATGGCTAATAGATTGTTGATAGACTAGTAGCCAATCCAGAAGAAACTAACTCATTTCAGTTACAGCTTTATTGTAACAGTCTACCTTTATAAAGGCAGTATCGATGAAACCTCATGATGATCAATATTGATCTATCTTTACTTAATCAATTTTAAACATAAATGATGTACAACTATCCATATCAACCAGACTATCAGATGTTATATACCACTGGTCACAATGCACTTCCTCATGTTATAGCATTTTAATGATACCACCCAACTAGCTTGATGAGCAGGCCCCATTCCTTCTAAATGGAATACCAGTCTGTGCAGAGTAACCAATTTACAGCTGAGTGGATTGGAGCAATGTCAAATTAAGTGTTTTCCTCAAGAACATAATGCACCATCTGGTCTGGGAATTGAAACCATGATCTTTGTTTGAAACCATGATCTTTGTTTGGAATCATGACTTTACCTCTTTTTCCAGGAAAAGACAGGCTACAATGCCTCCATGATTGTACATGGGGCTAAAATGATTTATGTTCCTATCCTGCCTGGCCATAAGAAAAGATTAACCCAAAGGTAATGTCAAACTGTTTCCATCAACTTTTATGCACACACACACACATACACACTCTCCCCTTCTCTTCCATACACTTTCCATCATTCACTCTCTTATTCATATGTATGTGTGTCCCCTATTTCCAATGGTTTTGTGTTAAACAACATTTTTTCAAGTATAAATGAAATGAAAGCAAATTAAAATAATCCCAGATCAAATTAAATTAAATATATTTCGATAACATTATAGTAGACTCTTTGTTTTGAATTGTCTGAACTTACATTGATCGATGTTAAATGTGAATTTACTTCATCATTGTGTTTATTTAGTCATTCTTGGAGTAGTGATACCAGGTCACAATCATGAAGTGTTAACCAAGGAATTAAGTGAGGGTTCTGTACCAAAAATTACAAGGCAAATTTGAATGGCTGGAACAGACTATTTATGGACCTAGTAAGAAGTGGTTCTTTCAAAATTAAAGTGGGTTGTGATTTTTTTTTTCTAAAGATGGGATCCAGCTGATTGTCACAGACCTCACTTCAAACGATTCCCATTAACTCAAAGATGTTTTGATACTTTTTCAACAAATGTTTGTTAGTCAAAATGAAACAAATTTATTACTCATTAGATAAAGACATCAGAAATACTTTTGACAGCGTTACTTCATCATCATCATCATCATCGTTTAACGTCCGCTTTCCATGCTAGCATGGGTTGGACGATTTGACTGAGGACTGGTGAAACCGGATGGCAACACCAGACTCCAATCTAATTTGGCAGAGTTTCTACAGCTGGATGCCCTTCCTAACGCCAACCACTCAGAGTGTAGTGGGTGCTTTTACGTGTCACCCGCACGAAAACGGCCACGCTCGAAATGGTGTCTTTTATGTGCC
>NC_068990.1:70653007-70653538 GCF_001194135.2 Octopus bimaculoides
CTCACTAGAAATAAGGCATCAGTAGTGCTTTTACCTGGCACGAACTCAAACTGCATCTCATTTAAATTGATTCGCTCCCTAATTAGTTGGGCTATGACCCTCTCTGTAACTTTCATAACCTGATCTAACAGCTTGATGCCTCTGTAATTATTTGTATCTAAAGCGTCACCTTTACCTTTGTAGCGTCACCTTTACCTTTGTAGTCATTGGGTACGACTCCTTCGTGTATCACCTGGTTCGTAATACGGGTGACTAGGCTATAGCCAACACTGCCAGATATTTTGAGCATCTCTGCAGTGATACCTGATGGGCCGGGGGCTTTCCCAGTCTTCATACTCTTAATTGCTTTATCTACCCTGGTACTATCAACGCGGATAGCTGGTCCCTCTATTGGGTCGACATACGGCAGGCTCTCTTCCTCCCATTCATTCTCTTTATTAAGCAATCTATCGTAGTGGCATCTCCAGACCTCTTTCTTTACATCATTTAGTGCAAGCGTACCATCATCCATGCGAACACATTTCTCTCCTA
>NC_068990.1:70654478-70667072 GCF_001194135.2 Octopus bimaculoides
GCCATAGCCTCTATGTATGCCATGGAAGCCTCCAGCCACAAAGAGAAGGTCCCTGTCACTCGTTGACGAGGTAGTTTGCAAGAGGGTGTCATAGAATTGGTCTTTCAGAACATCTGGTAGCCCCGGTTGAGGTGCATAGGCTGAGATGACAGTAGCTAATCTATGATGAAGCACTAGTTTAATCTTAAGTACTCTGTCACTTACTCTAACGACCTCGATTACCTTATCCACCCATTTCTCCGCTAGAAGTATTCCTACGCCCCCCGACCCCGTCAGTGTTCCCTGCCCAGAAAATCTTGTACCTGTGTTCTTTGCCTGTGAGGAACCTCGCAGAACCTCCTCTCCAGCTGACTATTTTAATTTGCTTTGAGATTATTCTAACTTGTACTTGAAAAGGAAGAGCAGTACTTTTATCAAAACTATTTTCAATACCAAGTTTAGCTAAAGGTTTTCTCATCTCTTTAATTTCAGCATGATAAAACTAATCAAACCATTAGCACAGCAAACGTATGTCGACCTAATTGTGTCTCTGGAATCAGAGGAAGATGAAGACATTCCTGGACCACCTCTACGCTACTATTTTGGATTATGATAATTAACCTAAATTTTAAAGAATTCAAAGTTATAATTGTTGACAAATTCTGTAGATGTCAAATAAATACTGAATCAAAGCTGGTGTGTTATGTAAATCTTTTGTGAGTTATTTTCCATCAACAAAGAAACATCAATAAAAGTGATGTTTCATTTTAAGAAATGTTATTAAAGTAAGAACTCATCAGTTATTACTGAATTAGTATTTATCTGTTTTAATATAGTTAACCCATTGTTTTAAATTATTGTTTGACAGAGAAAAAGAAATACACTTGAATTCCAGGAAGTTCTAGAATAATTTATTTCATAAATATCAGTGAGGTTGGATCAGATGGAAAGTCAACTGAAATAATAATGTTAAAACAAATGGATGGATTCATTTCTATAAATGTAGTGAAATGGGAACTTATGTAAGGTAGGTGGTTGAGATGAAAGTGTGGTTTAGAAAGGCCTCTAATTAGGAAATAAGTTGAGAAGAAAGGAAAGTGTTTCATTCTTGTTTGCAGAACGGATGTAAATTATTGAGAGAGAAATGGAAGGAAGTAAAAATAAAACAGTTTTATGTAAATGGCAGGAAGGTGGTTGATGAGAGCAAACTGTTGCTTACGAGGATACCATGTAAAGAAACTAGTGATGATCTACATCAATAAACTTGTAGCAGTTTGTGGTCAACTTCAGTAGCCAGTCATCATTAAACTTTATCGAACTCTCCTCCAGCTTCTTATCTTTGGTAGTAAGGCCCCTGTAATGTTAATAAAAACCTGGTTTACTATTTAACATCTTTGAATATTGCAAAATAATAAATCTATTATATGTCTTTCTTTGGTGATTAATTGCCATTTGGAGCTTCATTATCTCCCTCCAAGACTAATTGTTCATTGGGATTGGCTTCTTTCTTCATTTTGTATTCCTGGGCCAATGTCTGAAAATGCTGTCAGAATAAAAGAAAAGATATTTTTTTCAGATTTCTTATGCAAAAGATGACAAAACTAGTTGATAATTAAAATTAATGAACCTATGTAAGGATATTTGAGAAGGATATTGATATTTAATAGAAAATAAAATAATTTGAGATGTACTTATAGTGGAAGATGTTTATAAGTCATTTAAGAACACAGAAAAATCCATTAGATTCACTTCAACATCTAAATTTAATTTGTGTCAAAATATTTTCATCGTTTTGAAACCACGACCTGTTCACTGACAAAACTTCAGGCTGCACGGAATTTTGTCAGTGAACAGGTCGTGGTTTCAAAACGATGAAAATATTTCGACACAAATTAAATTTAAATGTTGAAGTGAACCTAACGGTTTTTTGCATGTTCTTAGATGGCTTATAAACATCTTCCATGCTGCAGTTGTTAAAATAATCTGAATATCTAATATAGGTACAATGCTTCCAATGTGGGTGGATGAGAGTAGGATATCTCGCCAATGCAATGTACAGATGTAAACATCAGTAAGAAAACTAACAAAAATGGTACTAGTCAAAAGAAGTCCTTTATATTTGTAGTGCACTAAGTAACAGATACTCCCTTATCACTCAGGAACAGTTAACCAGTAAGTGACCCAGTGCTCACAAATTGTATCAAAAGAAATTTATAAAAAACAGTTCACTGAATAAATTTCTAGAAGGATAACAGGGAAAGTTGACCTTGGTACAATTAAAACTTGAAACATAGATAAGTGTGGAGCAGAAGAATATATATAGGGGAGGGTGAGATAAATAATAAATATGAAAGTTGTTAAAGCTGACAAAAGTGAAGTTAGAGATGTTAAAGTCTAATTATTGCTAAGATAAATGTAAATTAATGAGGAAGAAGAGGAGGCAGAGGCTTTTCTCTGAATATTTAATTTGATAAAAGAAAATGTGACAAGTGTTTTTTATTAGAACAGACAGCAGTTCACAATTATTACATTAATGAATTACAAAGATGACACTGATTAAAAAGAGAAAGTGTATTATCCTCATTGCCAATGACACCCTACTGCAATGTAGAAAGATGTACGCTAATGAAACCCTGTTAGATCTATCACAAACAAAACAACCACACAGTGCCATATTTGATAGAGTTTAAAGGTTTTAGGTCTTGAGTTGTTATTAATGATGCCAACTATTTAAAGCATCATGGCAATATAAATTAGATTTATTTTTCATAGTGTGTCACAAACTCTGAACTTTACTTATAGTTTAGGTGTGTTACAAGGTTACAGCATTACAAAGCAGCAAATAGAAGCTATTAAAATGTTGGATAGAATGCTTCATGATGTCCTGAATCTCTGTACTTGAGGTCAGACAACAAAAAATAAAGCAACCAATCCAAGGGGTGTAACTGTTGGAATGTTGAATATGGTACATTGTTGTGTCTGCTTTATCCCTTCACTTTCTGATAACAAATGCTTGCAGTGAAACAGGTACCAAAATGCATTCCTGAGCCACTGTCAGTCCTCCACAAAAACACCTTGCCCAGGCATGAACATACAGATGCAGAGAATTTGGTCAATAGTGACTGACAGACGTCTCTAGTGTATTATTTATCACTGCCAATGACAGCCTATTGCAATGTAGAAAAATAAAATCTATCTTGTACAATGTTAGATTTAATCACTAATATAAAACAACCACACAGTACCATAACATAATGCCAAAATATAAAGATAATGATGGAGTCACCAGAGACTTGGTTAACTTGCTAAAAATAGCAGCCTAATTTCCCTCAAATCACAATGCTTGAAAAGTTAAGGACACTAGTAAAATGATGATTGGAATGACTATTCAAAAGTCCCTTCAATCAGGGATGTCCTGGAACTAAACAACAAGGATCATCAGAGACTAAAGATTGATAGAAACAATGACTCACTTGAGAATTCTGGAATTCATTGTACAAAGTAAAGAGAACATGGAGAGCTTGGATCATATCATTGTTGTGGCTGGTCTGATACACTGGTATGTCTAATATACAACAAATAGCTCGAATATAGTCAGCCAAGCTGGTATCCATACTGGCACTCGGCAATGACACCTACAATACAATGGAAACAGGAGACAACAGGAATTGTTTTAGATATAAAAGAAAATAAATTAAACTTTCTGTTCACATTAATTACTTTTCTAGATTTAGTCTTAAATTTAAGTCTTTATGGAAGAAAATGTAGTAAATATCTTTACATATTGGACATTAATCATATTGTAGAATTTATGAATGAACAAAACTGGTTCTTTGAGGTAATATCACTACTATCTTTGGACAGAAATATCATCAGGTTCATTAGAATCTAATTACTATTTTAGAAAAAATAGGCTAGTAAGCAGGGAAGCAGACAAATTACTAATCTCTTCAGTGTAGCCAGTGCAAGGTATGGACACATAAGAGATGTAGTGGAATTGCAGGAAGATTAAGAAGAGAAAGTAGCACTTGTATGTGGCAGAGGTGCAAGGAAAAATGAGCATTAAGAATGTACAGGAAATAGATTCCTTCAGATACCCAGAAGGATCCTTAGAGGTAATAGATAATTTTTGTTACCTAGAAGACCAAATCAATGGTGGAGGAGGATGCTCCGAAAGTATTGTTATTAGAATAAGTACTGACTAGCCAAAGTTCAGAGAGCTATTACCTTTGTTGGTAACAAATGGCCTATCCCTCAGAGTGAAAGACAGATTATATGATGCCTCCATAGAAACAGCTATGCTACATGGTAGTGAAACCTAGTCTGAAAATGCAGAAGATATGTGAAGGCTTGAAAGAAATGAAGCCAGTGTGTTCCACTGGAAATGCAATGTCTGATGTCAGGCTGCACCAAAACATCACATAGTTTTAGGAAAAATCCAGGATCAATGCACTGCTCATGAAGACTAAGGCCTTGACACAAGAAACACATAAAATTAGAACATTAATATTGCCATTTACCACATGTATTTTAACCATGTCTTAGTCACATAGATATCTTAACTGTTCCTGGGTGATAAGGGAGTATCTGTTACTTAGTGCACTACAAATATAAAGGACTTCTTTTGACTAGTACCATTTTTGTTAGTTTTCTTACTGATGTTTACATCTGTACATTGCATTGGCAAGATATCCATGTGCACATGTTGCAGGCTTCACACATACTCCATCCACCAAATTCCGTTCACAAAGTATCAGTCAACCAACAATATGGTAGAAGACATTTGCCCCAGAAACCGTACAGTGGGATAGAACCTGAAACCACTTGGTTGTAAAACAAACTGCTTAACCATTCAGCCACACCTATGAGGTTATTTAATATTCAGATTATTTTAACAATTACAGCATGGAAGATAAGCCATCTAAGGTTTAAGATAATCTCATAAGATAAAGCTAACTGCAGAAAGTACCAGTGTAAAGTGGTAAATTTATTTTGTTTTTCTACTTCATTGTTTAACTAAAATAATCTTCCATTGTCCTCAGATCCTTAAGTTTTAAACATACAGCTTTATATTCACAAAAACAGGGCACCTGAAGATTGAGCTTACACAATGAAAACACTGCCTACACAAACAACATTGAATTACGGTTTCATTTCTCAAAACTATAAAAACATCATAAACTAAATTCTAAGAGTTCAAAGATTTAACCAGTTTATTACAATATTTCCATTAAAATACACTGTTAATTAATTTCGAAAATAATGAAGAATTTAGTAAAATAATTTTGTCACCATTAAGCAAGTGAAATTTTTCATGGAAGATTTTAATTCAAATCACTTTAAAACAGGAAGTTTGAATCATAGAACCAGGGATTGGTATCAAAAGGGTTAAAGTAAAATATATGAAGTTTTCTTCAAAACACATGACAGAAATAACTGCAAGTATGTCCACAGTTTGACATTTCTTAGAATATAAATGGTAGGGATGACCAAAAGATAACCTACTTCTTTAAGTAATTCTTCCAACTCGGATGGCCATTCCTGCATCAGGCTGTCTATTGGAGGCATATTCCTGGAATATATAAAAAAAAAACAATACAAATTAACAAATAATTTAAGGAGGTTCTGTTGAATTTGTCCATAGCCTTTTATTTTACAGGGTACAACATTCTATGGTTGGTATAAATAACTGCAACTTAAATATGTAACCTTGTGCAATAATAATAATAATAATAACAACAACAACAACAATAGTTATTATAATTATTATTATTACCTCTGCCTTAGCAAAGGCAGGAGTATTGTTTGCAGTTGTGTTTGTTTGTTTGTTTGTCTGTGGACAAGATATCTCAAGAACCGCTGGATGGATTCAGATAAAACTTTCAGAGATGTTTGGCCTTGTGACTGGCACGAACTGATTAGATTTTGAGATTGATCCAGTACCAGACAAGGATTCTGGATTATTTGTTATACTCACTTTACTTTACATGAAGTATTATGATCTTACATTGACTTTCAAGTCTTTCTTTGATTATCTCCATTGAAAACACACTCATGGTTTCCATGTAAGTTATGGCAGCGTTGCTGTATCCAAAATTTTATTTTCGTTTATTATTAATTTTATTCATATCTCTATTTTAGTAGAAACTGATGGATAAAGAAATCAAAGTACATAAACAAATGGCAGCAAAACCATTCAGAAATTAAATAACACTAACATATCCAGTAACAATAATAAATTTAATTTGTCCTTGACAATTTTTAGTTCTACCAATTTTGAATATATCGCTCCTGTTTAAAATCTCTTACCTCAATTGCATTTCTAGCTCTGCCTTAGCTTTACTTCCTGAACTCAGGTTTTTGTGTGCAACAATGTTGTTAAACCTCCAATAACAGCACTGTATGCAGGTCCTTTCATGCATAGATAAATTTTTTACTATAGACCTTAATGGTTGTAAAGACACTATATCAGTGAATAGACTAAAAAAGGCCTTCATAGAGAAAACTGTGCCTGTTCCCACTGCAAATGACACACACACACAGCATTATAAACAAACCCCGCATACCCACATTTACATTTCATGACTACCATTGGGATCAATCAGGTACCGGAGAAAGAATTCTGGATTATTTTTCAGGATTTTTTACTTAATTTTTGAGAGCAGTCAGGTTCATTTTCAGTATTCTCGTTTGTAATAGCAATCAAGTTTATTTCAGATATTCTCATTTTAAAAATCATCTCCAGCTAATCGTTGAAAGGAGATTGGCGTTGCCTTGGCAGAGGTTTGTGCTCTCTGAGTGCTCTTATTATTATTATAAATCAATTAATTAAATTGACATAACTCTTCATGAAGGTAAATACACAATAAAAAGATTGCACTTCTTATTGTGTAATTATTATTGTCATGATATTGTTATTATTATTATTATTATTATTACCATATGCTCTGCAGTATTTAGTTACATTCATTAAAATCCCTCCGAAGTCAATAAAGTACTGAGGTGTCACAAACCATCACAAGGCTTTCTGTGATGGAGAGAGTCTATTTTTATATGCCAAACTTGGCAGCTATCTAACACAAACTGGCAGGCAGAATGGGAGAATTTCCATTTCTGTGAGTTGAGGAGCTTCAGTATTGCTGAGAAAGGACCTAAACAAGGGGAGATTGCTTGATAATTTTCAGCCCATAATTCTGCTTAACACAGATTTTAAATTTTTTAGCCAGGAGTTAGCCAAGAGGTTGGTGCTTGTTGTCAATGATCTGGTTAATTAAGTACAAACATAACATGTGCTATCCCATGACAGAGAGGGTAGGTAAGGAACTTGGCAAATGGGTTGGGTCCTGCTCAATTTAGATCAATCAAAAGCTTTTGATGGGTGAACCACCAATACTTGGCAGTTGTTCTCATGACAGCTGGTTTCAATACTGGCTTTTACTGTTAGATATCTGTAATGAATAGCAACATCTGCTTGGTGATTAAGGTACATTGCCATTTATTGAAACACTTCAGTATGATGCACTCGGTCTGTCAAAGTTGTTCCCTTTGATCTCTTCTAAATGTGCTGACACTTGAGCCACTACTGCTGACACTAGAGATATTGAGGAGCAGCCCATGTGAACTGGGATGCAGAAGATTTATGATGGCAAATGCAGATGATGTAACCACTATTGTGTCAGGTACTAGGTATATTGAAGTGATTGGGACTGCTCTAATGAGCCATGAGACAGTGACAGGAGCAAAAATCAACCAAAGAAAGTCAGTGGACCTGAAACTCATCTCCTGGAGAAGCAGGTCCATATTGTCCAAAAGTATCATGGGATACTAGACTAGTTAACTGCTGAATGTCTGGTTTGGTCTAGATCTCCAAGTGGGGAAATGGGATGAGGTGATGAGCAAGGAGACCAATCTCACCTAGAAATGGGCCCAGAGAAAGCTATCCCTGAGAGGTTGGGCAGAAATGGTAAATGCTTACATCACCTCCATTACATTCTACTGCCTGAGCATTGATCCTTGCCTTAGTTCACATTTAACTAGACCAGAATGTTCGTTTTTTTCATTTTTTTTAATATGTAAGGGACATGTTCCACTAGTCAGGTGCTTTATTTGCTGACAATACCCTCTGAGTGGAGGACTGGGTATGCTGTGGCTGAAGATGTGCAGACATGCACTGGGGCTGCAACATCTTTAGCAATTCTTTGCTGGTGAATAGGTATGGTTGCCATATGTCAGACTGGTTTTTCAACAGCTCATATCTTTGACAGTCCTGGGTTAAGCAAAGATCAAGCTGGTGCTTAGCATCTGGAATGTCATCAAGCACTCCGCCCTCCACCAGTTAGGTAATGTAGATAGTATAAGTTCCACTTTGGCATTCTATAGAGAGTTAGTAGTGGGCAAGAGCAACAAGGTTCTTAGGGGAGGCTGATTGTTGACAAAAGTCAATTGGCTGATCTGTTTCAGATCATATTTGGACCATGGACATGGATAATTTCCTGAAATCTTTGGCCTGGCAGTGCTATGGGGTGGTGGTTAAGGTACAGCCCAGAAATGCTGTCAGCCAAGTTTGCCCAAGATGCACCCATGGTAGCACAAGCACTCATCCAATGCCCAAGCATTGTGGAGTTCTGTCAAATGGCTGCTATCAAGTGTAGGTAGGTTGGGTTATCAGCTGAATCTATTGTGAAAATTGTCCAACTGCCTTCTTTTGGCCACGAAGGACAGGCAATGTTTATTTGGTGGCCTTGATGAAAAAGCTTGTATGGTGATGACACAGAAAGGGCTGAAGACAGATACCCCTCCAAACTTTCTCTTTGGTCAAGCCTCACCTCACTACATTCCAAAAGGAAAATGAGGGTAAAAAAGAAAGTGCTGCCACCCAGCATATTTGTTGAAATATGGGCAAGAGTGGCAAGCATGGTTTGAATGAATAGGTCTACCCTGAGCATGCCTCTGTAGAGAGGAGGATAACAGGGAGAAGGCACTTGCCATAGTGGTCATGGTAATTGTGGTTGTGGTTTTGTGTGGTTTCCAGGAGCAGCCCTCAGAGGTCTCCTGCTTTTGGGGTATTATTGCTTGGAATTTATTGTTTCTTTGTTACTGTTATCCTTCTTTTTACATGTTCTTTTAAGTAACTACACATTGTATTGTCCTATACCATCCCCAGTGTTTTCTGAAACATAACTGGTTAACAAAGAAAATATCACTATTATTATTATTTAGGCAAAGTTAACCTCAAACCCTGCCAAGGTTAACTTCACCTTTCATTCCTCCAAGGTTTATAAATTAAAGTACCAGTCAAGTACAAGGACTGACAGTATCAACTAGTCTGCTCTTCACAAAATTGTTGACTTTGTACCTAAATCAGAGACCATTATTATTCTTATTATTACAGATTACAAAAAGTGTTTCAGATAATTGGATAAGGTATTGGGTTCCCAGAACATTATGCCTCAGTTGAGCAAGTTGTTGGAAAATAGTGATCAAATTTTGAGGATGTGTTAAAAGAGAAAAACTAGCATTCTATCATTAGGGAGATTTATCTCTCATATTTGATACAAGTACTGCTGAATACTGGCTTTGCAGAGAAATTTATCATTTATATAGGTGTGTGTGTGTATGTGTGTGCACGCTCACACAGTAGGAGTTTGTGGTATTCTGTCATCTTTTCCTCCACCCCAGCAATGTATTGACAAGACCACAAAATCAATGAATTCATTCTAAAAAGAGTCAACACAAGGCCACTTAGCAGAAACATCACGGAATGAAGATAAAAACTGACCAAGTCCAGCTACCAGAACAACATTATTCTAAAACAGCTTTCAAATGAACACCACCAGAGAGAAAAAGAAATAGAGGAAGACTGAAAAGTACATGGCACAAAACCATTGAGAACCAACCTAAGATAGACCAATATCAATGGCTGGATGTAGAGAAAATTGCCCACCAACAGAAATCGGTGGTGTCAACTTGTCACCTAATGTGCTTGAGAATATGGGAGAAACTAATACTGAGAGTTAATTCCAGAAGATTCTAAAATAAATCAACAACTTACTTGGTGTAATGTACATTGGGTGGTGGCTTTGATCGATGTAATTTATCAATATTCTGGATCCAGTTATCAATCTGCTTTGGGTCTTTTTCAGCTTGTTCTAGACTTTTCACAACCTGTAACAAAGAAAACATACAATTCTGCAAACAACATTTTGGAATTAAGTGATAAAAAGTCTCAGGGTATTTTGTGGACATTTACTAAATACTTATATTAGTATCAACTACTGTATTGGTAGGATGTGACCCAAGTGCTTGGCCCTCCACTGTGCTGAGAATGGAGGGCCAAGGAAAACAAGGGAAGTAATGGTAAGATTAGATCTCAGAAAGTTAATTCTCAAAGATTAGATAACACAAGAGTATCAGAAGTGGTGCTAGGCTGTTTAACTGATGCTAGCATGAACACAGATGCAATGATTAAAGGCTGAGAAGAAATATGGTATTTCTCATAATCTTCTATATATTCAGGATCATTAATTCTGGCAGAGCTAATCAGGTTTGACAAGAATCAATAGAGAAATCAGATGCAAACAAAATCTAATCCTGCATATTGTAGATAGCATGTCAAGGTTAGCATGGTTTGGGTCGAGCAAACACATATTGTAAAATATTTCTATGTTAGAGAAGTTTTGGGAATGAATAACAAAAATTGGAGAAAAGATATTTCCAATTTTTTCATGACTATTGTTTGTCACAGACACAAAGGAAGCAAATAGCAAATTGGAAGAATTATAAGACAAAATGTCTTTTAGCATTTAATTCCAAACCTTAATATTCTCATTTCAAATCCCACCAAAGCCCAACTTGCTTTTCAACATTCTAAAGTTGGAAATAGAATACTAACCAAATATGGTGGAGATGATGAGTGATTTAATGAGATGATGAGTGATTTAATGAGCTGATGAGGTGTCTCAAAGACTTCTTTAAATAATGAAGCAATATAAATCTGCAACTAACTTTTTAATTACTACTTGAGTTCTAGTGTAAACTCTCAACAGCCACAATACTTCTGTGAATGGCTGTGCCCTTCCCCATCCCTGTCTGTTTTGGAATGGTTTCTACAGATGGATGCCAACCACTTTACAGAGTGTACTGGATGCTTTTTATGTGGCATCAACACTAGTGCTATTAACATGGCACCAACACCTGTGGGATCATCAAGAAACTTGTGAAATGAAGACTTCTCAGCTAGGAAAGGGAGTGCAACCAGGGGAAGTGGATATGAACTAGGTGTGATGTTAGAGTATAATACAGGGATAGAGATAGGTGTCTTACAATAGAGGAGATACTTGGTTACCCTAATAGGAGAAGGAAGATGGGAGAACGTTAGAGGAGAGAGAGAGAGAGAGAGAGAGAGAGAAATAAAGAGTATTAGATAGTAGGATAGTGGTGGGTAGAGTATAAGTGGTACAGATGGGATAGAGGGGATATTCCATAAGAATGTGAGGGGAGATGTTTAAAGGCGGGGAAGAGGTGACTGTAGTAAGTGATGGAAGGAGAAACTGGAGTGACTAGAAAGGGCTGCAAGATAGATATGTGAGGGCATGGAGAATGTGCAGAGAGGGACATGAGGGAAAGGGAGGGGCCTGCAGTGGGTAGTGGGAGGGGGGATAATAGGAAGATGGGTCATGGGGGAGTTTTGACAGAGGACAGATTATGTATGCGAGTGGGACATGGCTATAAAAGACATGCCTGTATATATGGATGGCCATGATTTTACTTAGTTTAATGTCTTGTCAAGCACAGAAAATCACAAAAGTCTTGGTCCCTTGTCAGATGACAAGGAACTAATATAAGGTTACTGCAAGATTAAAGTTTCTAAAATTTATTAATTAATGTTTTAATAAACAATCACTAACGGATTCCCATTAAAACTTATATGTTAATCATACTGATTAATTTGTAAATGCTGCAAAGTCAAACATTCATGACACCAATAACCAAAGTAGAGTTCAAGCAGCAACAACAGAGGTAGTTACAATTCCAAGACAACTCTATCAAAGTATCAAAGTCTAAGAATACTTACCATCTGCTTAGCAGTTGTCTGTTTTGAAATGGTCCTCAATTGTAGATCAAGCACTGTTGGGTCGGACTGTGCAGCACAAGGCTCGTCTAAAACAGTCAGACCAACCATGTCAGGTTTCATGTCGGGTCTTGGTATCTAGAAATAAACAATGAATTGAGATAACTTTCAAGTTGAATTAAATAAACATTATGAGGTTTATAGAAGCAATATAAGTTAAGGTGAGAGAGAATTAATATAAATTAAGGCAGCCTGCATTTGTACATAAGGTGGAACCTTTTTGATATTGCTTATTTGGCTGTAACCAAATGTGAGATCACATACAGAACAGCTCACTGAAACCACAAGCCAGCTAAATTCGTTTTATTGTAAAAAATGTGATTTCTGCATCAGTGGCTTTACATTTTCTTCTTTCCCATTGTCATCTCAGAGATAAGTCCCATGTGAAGTTAAAGTCTTTTCCTATTGCTTCAAATGATAAAACAGTATTATCTAGGTTAACCGCGTTTCATATATATATATATATATATATATATATATATATA
>NC_068990.1:70667133-70677706 GCF_001194135.2 Octopus bimaculoides
TATATATATCATCATCATCGTTTAACGTCCACGATCAGTTGTTGCTTTTTTTATGTGCCACTAGCACAGGAGCCAGTCAGGCGGACCTGGCATCAATCATGTTCGGATAGTGCTTTTTATGTGCCACTGGCACAGGAGCCAGGCAGGTGAACCTGGCATCAACCACATCTGGATGGTGCTTTTTACATGCCACCGGCACGGGAGCCAGTCAGGGGGGCACTGGCCACTGCTATGATATTGGTTTTACTTGATGCAACAAGTCTTCTCAAACATATATCATCCAACGTATCAGGGGTATACTTAACAGGGCCAGACGTGCATGGCTGTGATCTCACTTTAGTTGCCGGGTCTTCTCAATCACAGCATATCTCCAAAGGTCCCAGTCTCCTGCCATTGCCCCTGTGAGGCCCAATGTTCGAAAGTCATATTTCACCACCTCATGCCATGTCTTCCTGGGTCTACCTCTTCCACAGGTTCCTTCTTCAGTTAGGGAGTGAGACTTTCTCACACAGCTGTCTCCATTCATACCTAACACATGACCATACCAGTGCAGTTGCCTCTCTTGCACACCCTATTTGATGCTTCTCATGTCCAACTTTTCTCTGAGGGCATGTGTCATGTGTGCACACTGACATTACACATCCAACAGATCATATTAGCTCCATTTCTTTCAAGCCTATGCATGTCCTCAGCAGTCATGGCCCATGATTCACTGCCATGTAGCATGGCAGTTCACACACATGCATCATAAAGTCTACCTTTCACCCTGAGCGAGAGGCCCTTAGTTGCCAGCAGAGATAGGAGCTCCCTGAACTTTGCCCAGGTTATTCATACTCTAGTCGCTACACTCTCAGAGGAACTACCCCCACTACAGACTTGGTCACCTATGTAGCGAAAGCTATCAACTACTTCTAGTTTCTTCCTCTGACATGTGATGGAATCTGTTTTCTGTACATCTTCAGTGTTTATTGCCCCTGTGCATCTGCCACACACAAAAACTATTTTCCAAGTTAACTTTCCTTTGCTTTTGCTGCACCTTTTATCTGTCCATAGCTTACACTGGGTACATTGTATGGAGTTTCTATGCAAACCTTTTCTACAGATCGAGCAGGGCCATCTACCTGAAGTGGGTTGTGATTTGACAGCCTTCCTACTTACTAAGACTTTGGTTTTTGCTAGGTTAACCCTAAGGCCCTTTGACCTTGCTTCCACATCCTAAACTTCTGTTCTGGCAGTGACTCAGCTACTAGAGCAAAGTCATCAGCATATAGGAGCAACCTGTCTTGAATTCCTCTGTTATTACCTGGAGGACTATAATGAATAAGAGGGGGCTGAGGACTGATCCTTGGTGAACCCCTACTTCTACCAACCCTCACCTTACTGACAGCATCCCTGTATAGAGCTTGTACAGCTCTTACCGGCCACTTGTCTATCCCTAGTTTCCACATTGACCACCCAATACAGGATCGGGGGAACCCTGTCAAAAGCTTTCTCCAAATCAACAAAAGCCAAGTACAGAGGTTTATGTTGGTTAGGTACTTCTCCTGCAGTTGCCTTACCAGAAATATAGCATCAGTGGTGCTTCTGCCTGGCACAAAACCAAACTGCATCTCATCTAGGCTAACTCTCTCCTTAATTAGTTAGGCTATGATCCTCTCTGTAACTTTCATCACCTGATCCAATAATTTGATACTCCTGTAGTTATTTCTATTTAAAGCATCACATTTCCTCATGTAGCAGTTGATTGCTGCTACACCAGTCATTGGGTATGACTCCTTCATGAACTACCTGATTTACAATGCAGGTGACAAGACCATAACCCACACTGCCCGATATTTTAAGCATCCAAGCGGTGATTCCTGATGGGCCAGGCGCTTTCTCTGACTTCATATCTTTAATTGCTTTATCTACCTGGGTACTGTCGATTCAGATAGCTGGTCCCTCAATTGGGTTAACTTTTGGCAGACTCTCCTCTTCTCATTCATTCTCCACATTCAGAAACATTCTGAACATAAAGTTCAGAGAGCTATTACACTCTGTTGGTAATAAAAAGCTTCTTTCTCAGAGTGAAAGGCAGACTGTATGATGCTTGTATATGTAGCTATGCTACACAGTTGTGAGATGTAGACCCTGAATGCAGAAAACATGCAAAGACTAGAGAGGAATGAAACTATATGCTTTGATACATGTACAATATTAGTGTGCATGTACAACAAAGTGCAAATGAGTTGAGAGAAAAGTTAGGCATAAGAGAAATTAGATGTAGCATGTGAGGGAGAAAACCATGATGGTTTGGTCATGTGATACTTATGAATGAGGACAAGTATATAAAGAAGTGCCATTGGTGAAAGTGGATAGAAGCTGAGGAAGTGAGAGACCTAGGAAGACATGGGATGATCTCAAAATGTTGAGCTTCACAGAAGAGACAACGATGAACTGAGATGTCTGGTGATATGAGGTTCTTGAGAAGACCTGCCCACCTCAAGAAAACTGAGTTCTGTAAGTGCTGTGTATTATATGTTCTCTATCCACATGCTACATCAATTCACTCTTCCCCAGTGAACCAAACTACATCTCTTCATGCATTATGCTAATTACTCCCCCACCTGCAGCCCAATGACACTGTGTCATCTCTCACTCCTGTTCCCCCACTGTCGATTGTATCAGTGCTATCCTGTCACTCCCTTATAAACCCGTATTCACCACTCACTGTATCCCCCTTCTCCTCTCCTCTTTCCTTTTACACTCTCATGAACTCACCCTGTCCAATCCCTTCTTTTTCTTTTTCTCTGATTGGAGTATCCACATAACTCTTCTCCAGCAAGACACCTGTTTTTGTCCCTCTTTCATAGTTCAAGCTCTCATCACCAGGCATAAAGCCACATCCCTCAATACTACATCCCCTCAGTTGAAGGGTTTTGAAAATTACTTTGTGGCCTCACTGGAGTTGGTACCACATTAAAAGCACTGGTGTTAGGAAGGACAACCAGCCATAGAAACCATGCCAAAGCTGACAGTAATGCTTAGTGCAGTCCTCTGGCTTACCAGCATCTGTCAAACCGTCTAACCCATGCCACCATGGAAAATGGATGTTAAATGATGACAGCAACAAGATTGATTGTCTCAGAAATTAGTTCAACATTAAAAATACATTTATTATCTAATCACTCAGGTAGCTCCTCTCTCAGCAGTTTCACTCACCTTAATGAATGCATCAGTGTCCCCTACTGATGGAATGAAGTCAGGAATAAAAGGTTTCAGTTTGTGTTCCAATTCAATCACTTGATAAGAATATCTACGACAAGAAAAATTATATTTGCTCATCTTTGATCACTACAGACACACAAAAGGATCATTAATTAAATGAAAGTAATCAAATGACTGATTAACTAATTATAGAAAACAGTGAATGCCCGTGTCTTGTTATATTTTTTTACATGATAAACAGGTGTACAAAGACTAATCATATAATTTATCAGTAAGATAAAACTTCTCTCAAAAGAAGGCTTATTCTATATTGACCAGACAGTTTTTGATGTAGCAGCACATGTCCACCAAAGTCATTCTAGGCAAGATTCACACACAGTCACATCATCATTGTTGTTTTAATATCCACACTTACATGTCTGCATGGGTCAGACAAAATTCTTGTGGCAGATTTTTCTGACCTGAAATCCTTCATGTTGCAAAGATACTTCCCCATGGCCAAATGTGTTTCTACAAAAACTAGATATGAAGAATCCCCATTTGCATGACAATGTCACTCATTTTACAACTATCCTGAGATGTTAAGACAAGGAAACACACACACACACACACACATATATAAATATATACAGGCTTCTTTGTGTTTCCATCTACTAAATCCTCTCACAAGGCATTGGTTAGCTTGATCAGGCTATTGAAGAAGACATTTGTCCAAGGTGCTGTGCAATGGGACTGAACCCAAAACCACATGGTCAAGAAACAAACTTCTTAACCACACAACCATACCTAAAACAAATCGCTATCAATTGATTAATACGATTATTGATCAGTAGAACTTTCTTTAGTACATATAGCCAGACATTTCAATGAAGTGTACAGTAGATTACACCAACTTCAGTATAGGACTGGTGTTTTCTTTTATCAACCCCAGAATGATAAAAGTCAATGTCAGCCCAATGGAACTCAGAACATAAAAGACCACAACAAAAAGATCACAAGGTAGCAAACTCCAAAGCCACTTCTATATTAACAAGATTTCTTTCTGCATTCTTTAGAAAAGAAATAAAAACATAGCAAAAATAATGCATAATTCTTGATTCTTACCTTGAGATATATTCAAATAAATCTTTAATATCCGAGCTCACCTGGAGATTATCATAATCAGCTGGATCATATGCTCTGTTGAAGAAACAATACATTGGATTTTATAAAAGGAAGTCAATAACCAGTCCTTAACAAAATATGAGAGATGGCTTAGATAAAGTTGGTTAACAGCTACAGCAATAAGTTATAGCTACCAAAATATTGCCATAAGTTACAGCAATGAAACTAATATGGCCAAGTTTCTGTTATTAGAATTGAAACTAACTGAACTGAGAGAATGATGGTGAAATCAATAACCACTAATAGCATGAATGTTGTTGTAATTGTTATTCTCTTTTAGCATAAGACCTGCCCTAATCAAGTAGGCTTATGATTAAAGACATTCCATCTTTGACCATGCAGACATTTTTTAAGACATATTCTATTTACCATGGGACCATATTGTTCAATGTGTTGTTCGTTAATAACATAGGGTGTGATTTAAGGAGATTTTTCTGCTATTTTTAGCAAGTAAAATGGACACAGAGAAGTCTCTGCTGATGGCTGATCCCTATGTGATGTAACCAATATGAGTGTTGACTATATTGTTATGAAGAGGTCATGGAGAAAGGATTGTAAAATATTGGAGTGAATCAGCAGGAAGGTGGGGTGGGTGGGGTAGTGGTGAATCAAGTGAACCATAACTGAAGACTCACCTAAAAACAGGTCACTATTATTTGAAGTAATGAACAATGCAATTATTGGTCATTGAATAAATTCTTTCTTCAGTCTTTGATTGATATTAAGGCAACATTAACTTAAAATATTTTCAGACCACAATATGTGGCAGAATTTTAACACACAAACCTTCAGATGATTGGCCAATGCTGGTTCTTTTTTAGTCAATTACCTGATAGCTAAATCTACTTAAAAGTATAGGATCCAGCCAACAGCCAAAGGATTTCTGTTGAGAATCTAACAGCTTCAGAATACATGAATCTACTTACCCTTTTGGTGTAATAGATGATAATGTTGTACAGACCTAATGACACTAACTCCTGTCAGAGGGGAACTTTTACAATGTTGCTTGTAAATTTTTACAGGGGTTCTGCTTTTAGATTATTGATAAATTTATATAATTTTGCCTTAAACTCTTCAAGTATGCTGCTGTTGAATGGCAAGAAGCTAGAAATACTTGGTCCTGGCACAAATTTTGCATCCTATTACTCAGAATTCGTCTGGTTGAATTGTTGTGTCCTGAGGAAACTAAGTGACATCAAACACTAAGAAAGACTTACCCTTCAATATGTACTTCTTCATCGTCATCGTCATCATCACTCAGATCAGAACCATCATCATCATCATCAGATAAATTACTGCTTCTGCCTAAAGATTTACCAAGAAGCTTCTGTTCAACAAATCCGAGATAAATAAATGAATGAATAATTAAATAGATAATTGATTAATGGATTGAATAAATAACTGAACCGCTCAATATCAATTGTTGCTCCACTAAAAACATCAGCAAGTTTGAAATGGAAGTAATAAAAAAAAAAAAACACTGACCTTGGCATCATCAGTCGAGGTGGCCAGTAAGTGGGGACTCCCAGACTGGTCAATGCCAGGGTTTGGAATCCGACCTGAAAGATAGGGAACAGGAAACATCTGGAACTTCAAGAAAAATAATTAAGTTGCCACATTCAATGTTTTCAAATATTGATTTATAACTTTGACACAACACCACAAATATATAGAGGGAGTGTATCAATAAATTGGACTTGACCCTAGTACAACATGGGTACTTATTTTATCAACCTCAACAAGGTGAAAGTTAAAGTGAACCTCAATGTGATTTGAACTCAGAACCTAAACCAAGTATAGGCAACCTTTTTTGAAAAGTGGACCACATGAGACATGACTCATCATCAGGTAGGCCACACTACTACAAAAAAAAAAATCAAGGTAATTTTTCAGTGAAGATGCCATTCAGAAAGTCCTGCAGGCCACAGGTTGTCCATGACTGACCTAAAGAGATGTAACTAAATACTGGAAGATTTTTGTCTCTGCCAATTCACAATAACTGAAATATGGTAAATTAAGGCTCCTGCCTCACCTTCCCCCAAATATTGAACAAGGCAATACCTGCATGGAGTTGAATCCAAGACTTATGAGATAGTAGTCCAATACTTTATGCAGTCACCCATGTACAGTGTGTGTGTGTGTGTGTGTGTGGTGTATGACCCATCATTATCATTTACATATATTCAGTTTGAGTGTAAATGATAATGATGGAAAACACATCACCAACACACTCACACAAACCAAAACACATACACACACACACACACCCATAAATCAACAAGCTAGTCAAATTAAAGTTAAGTGTCATTGCATCATAACAGGTATGTCATATCTTTAAAAAGCATAAACAGCTGACTTACCAAGAGGATTATGTGATCTTGGTGTTGGAGTATAGGTACTAGGAACATCATCAGCATCAGGAACCTCCAGAGATTCATCATACGGCTGGTTCTGATGAAGCTGGGCCTGAAAAGCATGGGAAAAGTGCTCTTAATGTAATATTTAGTATATTTCTTCTAGCACTTTCTCTATCTCATCTTTATTTATTTATTGGTGTGAAGAAAGGGAAAATGCATAGACCTTCTGTGACTGATGACAGATTGAGTAGTTAAGACTATAGCTGTATTTTATATATATATATATATATATATATACACACACACACACACTCACACTAGCATGTCATTGCAGGGCAATTATCACAATAGAATTCCTTTATTTCAGTTATTTCTATTCCTTGTCAAACCATGTTTTCCCCAATGGAAAATCCTGTTGATCAGGACAAATTTCTGCATTATTTGGTATTTATAAGGTTTCAATAAACGAAGTTTTTTTGCTTTTCCATTTGGTGCATAGATGTAAAGATCTTTCTTACTTCCTACTATGTAAAGTTGAGCATGGGTGAAGCAGGGCTCTTCAAGGTATTAACCAGAAACCAAAAATGTTTTGCCCTTGCGATTTGTTGACAGCTGAGACAAAACTAAGACTCACTGGAAATTGAAGTTGTTTGAACTGAAATGGGCCATCACTTCCTGAATCTGTGCGATGCAAGATGCTTTTGTGCTTATCATCTAATCAATGGATCCAATGTTCACGTATCTCCTGAGACCATACAACAGAAGCCTATGTTTGCATAATATCAAGTCTATTCCTTCTCTATTCAAGTGTCTCCTAAGCTCACTGCTGATGCTTTGTGAGAGTCTTTCAACTCTGTCACCCTAATGAAATTCATATGCACATGCATACAGACACACTGACATACATACATATACAAACATACACACACTCAGTGTGAGAGATATACATATACAGAGAAAGAGTGAGAGAGAGTGTGGTAAATATAGAGAGAGGTGGAAGTTTACAATGACAAAAATGTAAAAGATAGAGGGAGAGACAAGTACGGAGATAGACAGAAGTATATAGACAGACACACTCATCTCCTGTGACTAATTTGCATTTCATGTCATATCAAGAGAGAGAGAGAGAGAGAGAGAGAGAGAGAGAGAGAGAGAGAGAGTGGGAAAGCATGCATGAGACATACATATACAGAGAGAGAGTGTGGTAAATATATATAAAGAAAGGAAAAATGTAAAAGACAGAGAGAGACCAATAGAGAGAGGTAGATAGATAGTTATAAGATGCAACACACACATATATATATATATATATATATACAAATGTACACATACTCAGATAAGTATGAGTTTAAGATGGCAGCTTCTAAAAAATTCAATGTTGACAATATGGTTGTTGAGTTATTTCTCATAGCAAATTATATTTTTTGATTATTAGTAACCAAAAACTTTCCATGCTAGCATGGGTTGGACGATTTGACTGAGGACTAGTGAAACCAGATGGCTACACCAGGCTCAAATCTGATTTGGCAGAGTTTCTATGGCTGGATGCCCTTCCTAACGCCAACCACTCCAAGAGTGTAGTGGGTGCTTTTACGTGTCACCCGCACGAAGGCCAGTCAGGCGGTACTGGCAACGGCCACGCTCAAAATGGTGTATTTTATGTATCACCTGCACAGGAGCCAGTCTCGAAAGAGACACAGTAAGCAGAGGGAGGGGGGGTTAGGCCGATGCACGAGGAAGAATAGTTTGAGATATTTTGGGGAATTTCTGTCGCGTAGACACAGTAAATATTGAATGGTAGAAATAGAAATAGAATTTGGAAATCAGGGGTTTTCGGCCAGCTAAGTCCAAGACAGAATTATAGAAATAGGTGACTATGTAGGAAATAAAAACTGAAAAACTTGAATAAATGATTGGGTTTGACGGCATCGTTAAGGACAACTGAAAATGAATTTGAGCACTAAATGAGATATTACGAATCGGGGCAAAATACATAGGAAAGTACATGCTTAGGCAAGGAACTCAGGACTTATCTCGACATAGTTCTGTGGTCGTATTGATTCGTCAAAGTTTCTATGAATAAAATCAAATCTGTTTTTCTCTAGGATGCACCAGGGAATTTTTGGTGACATACACACAAACACTTTTCATTTATATAGTACCTATACATAGTAACTGTAAAGGATATAGCTATTATATAGTTTCTAAATAAAGCACTATTTGACAGATTTTGGTGTGATTTGCTAGAATCTTTCAGTTTCTGTAATATATAGAGTATGTCTTAAAAGAGGTTGGATCATCACAGGTGGAACAACTTTGATCCTATGTTTACTTGATCAGAGCAGGCCTTAGGTTAAACAACAACAGCACCATTATCATTAATGTTCTCAGAAGTTATTGATTTCACTACCATTCTCTCGGTTCAGTAAGCCTCAGTACCATCAACATAAACTTAGCCTTTTCAGTTTCATTGTTGCAGCTGACAACAATATTTTGGCAGCTATAAGTTGATATTACTCTTGCTGAAAAGCAATATTTTGGTAGATGTAAGTTACCTTCTTTCTCCCACCCCAACCACTTCCATTTCTTTCTCCCGCCCCAACCACTTATCTTCCCTTGCATGCTGCCTCTACCAATAACCTCTTGCCTGTGCTTTCTTTCCTCTGTGCTATTCTCCACCATCAGCACCTCACTTATTGCCTTCACGTCATAATCTATTGCAACCCATGCCCCTGAGTCACTCTTATATATCTCTTCATCACTTGCATCTGTTAGTTCTATCCACCTGCCCACTCATCCAGTCCAAACCTCTATATCACCTCATCTATTCTCATCATCCCCACTGTCCCTTGACAGCATGTCCCAGCACATCACTACCACCATCTCTTCTGCACTTTCAATCTTACTCTGACTCACCCACTCTCTTCGTCTTACTCCCTAACTCATTCTCCTTTCCTTTCTTTTCCAACTGCTGTCTCCATGTATTTCCTCTACAGCTTGACACCTATCTCTATTCCTCAATACTTTTAATCTCTTATCAACTACGTGTAGACCCAGAATGGTGCTCCCAGCCATACTGCCAAGAAGGTACAGAATTTCTACAAATCCAACTTTGCTACTTTCTGGCCCACTTCCAGCCCAGATCTCAATCCTCTGGACTATGCCGTGTGGGGCATTTTGGACATGCCATCTACAAAACCTCCCACCCCAACATCAATTCTCTGAAGGCTGCAATGCCTATGAGGATGCTCAATGACTACATGGTGAAGAGTTGACCAGGGTTCCGGGACTGTGTGGAGGCTGTCATTGCAAACAATGGAAGCCACATAGAATAAAGTATTCGCTTTGTATTTATATGTGAATGTTATTAACCTATTTTTGAATTACTAGACTTGTTGATGTGCAATGAGAAAGTTTCGAATGTTACAAAAGTTTTGCTTCCCCACCCTGTATGTCCTAATGTATACTGGTTTCAAATTTTGGTGCAAGGCCAGCAATTTCGGGGTGGGTGTAAGTCGATTACATCGACTACAGTGATCAACTGGTACTTGTTTTATCGATTCCGAAAGAATGAAAAGCAAAGTAGGCCTCTGCGGAATTTCATCTTAGAACGTAAAGATGGACGAAATGCCGCTAGGTATTATGTCTGGAGTGTTAATGATTCTGCCAGCTCGCCGCATTGTCCTGGTGTATATTAGGGGGGTAACGCATAATACAAAAGTTACAATACAAGGCATAACTACAGAGTTGTACCCCCCCCCCCCGACTTTGGAAGCTCATAACTTTCAGAAAAATCAATATTTTTTAATGAAATTTTCTATGCATATATTATTTATTATGTAGAT
>NC_068990.1:70678628-70688865 GCF_001194135.2 Octopus bimaculoides
CAAAAGGAAGTCTTGCCAATTATACAAAATGTATAAGTCAAAACATGTGTCGTACTAAATAAAATCTTTTATTCCATTTATTTTATTAATACTATGTATGTATAACGTAGATTTAATATTGCCCTATATTTTCTGAAGATAGCAACAACTTTGTTGACATTAGATACATATGCTTCGGAGTTAACTACAAGAAAAGTTAAGTATAAAATAAAACAGGATAATTTCGAGTTGAAATAAATAACGAAGGTATTGTACGATGTAGAGAAGTTGCAATTGTTTGTAAATTATAATAATATATTATAAGGACTATTTACCTTAGTAGCAGCCGAAGTATCAAGTTTGGGAGGAAGCGCCATATTGGTTATGTCTTATAAGGGAGTTAACTCTAATTAACTTTCTGTATCTTTTCTCCCTCTCTTTCTCTCTTACTCTTATCCAATAGATATGTATATGTATTAACTCCTACCATTGGTTAATTAATGAGTTCAAACGTGCACACTATCCTCCTATAAGTACAGTTTAACGACGGTTCATTGCTTATATTATACTGTGCTTTTCCGTCTGACGCTGACGCTCAGAAATTCTTCACCCTGCATGTTTTCCTGCTACCATCAACTTATACATTCACTTACATCACTCATCAATGGGTCTCGTCCTCAACAAATTTGGTGATTGTCGGATTTGCTAATTTCAAAAGCAACAACAAGGCGATGTTTAACAAGCAAATCTGGAAACACTGCCCGCCCATCGTTTACTTTTGTCTCTTGATTCTTGAACTGATGACTTCTTGTCAGACAAGACTTTTGCAAGATGTGCAATTGGAACCCTTTCTGACCCATGTGAAACTGGGGATTACCACAAGATTTGGTTTTGTTCCCTACACTTTTTCTTCTAAGCAAGCACCTCCCTAACCTTCTCTACCACTCCTATGAACAAAGACTGACAGTCCAATCATGCCCATCACTAGATTTTTGGTGTCTGGGGCTGCCTCAGAATATTCTGGGTGGGCACTAATTTGTATTGCAGGAAGATTTTTGTAAACCGAGGGTGCACCATTGAATAGTGAGTAAGTAGTGCCATCAAGTGTGTTCCCATTAGTAACAGGCATGAATCCAATGGAGTTAATGTTATCTCCTTCAACAGCAAAAAAAAACCCCAAAAAACTATCACTATACATAACAAGAAAATATTGCCCCTCCCTTCTAAACGGCATGTAACTGATGGTGGTCTGCAATCAATGAGACTTATTTAAAACAAACAACAGAAAAAGTACTTCAAAATTGCAGTGGCAAGTGGAGTATTCCATGTTTCCAACAGAATCATTCTTATGTTGATAAAAACAACAGGAGTGAAATAAAAGGAAGACAGGAGGAATACTTGCGATGGGAAAATTAGTTGCGAAATAGGAAACTGATGGAGTAAATCAGGATGAGACATTGTTTTGGAAGTTGTAGATCTACATTTTGTTTTTAAAGAAATAGATGCTTAGTAGGGATTTGGTTTAACATTCAGTAATTTTTTAAGGGATTAGCTGAAATCTTTTGATAACATGGGTTTGCAAAAATGGGACTTTTTGAGAAAATTGTTTTGATAATTGAATGTTACTTTATATATTTTTGTGGTGCTGACTGGAAATATCAAAAATGCTCTTTGGTTTTACCTAAGGTTTTCTATCAATTTAATGATAAAATATATCATAATTTGTAGGTAAATCCACATTGATAGGACAAAATGAAAGTAATAAAGATGAATTTGATACCTTATTTAGCAAAATATAAAGGCACAAATGCAATTGAAAGGTGAGAAAATAGATTTTTACAATGGTTTGTTCATTTTTTAGATTCAGCACCTCAAAATCCTTACATCTCCAAGATTTTCCAGAAAGAAATCCAAATGGGCATGTAGGAAATGAACTTTAACCCTTTTGTTACCATATTTCTGTTGAGATGCCTTGTGTTTCTTTCAATCAATTTTAAATATAACAAAGAATTTAGTAAAATAACTTAGTTATCATTAAGCTAATGTTAGGAACATATATTGTGATTAAGGTTTAGAGGAAGATTTTAATTCAGAACTTTTGAAAACAACACATTTGTATTATAGAGCCAGAGGTGGTTTCAGGCGGGTTGGTATCAAAGAGGTTAATACTTATTTTACATCCTAAGGCTTTGAACTTTTCCCAGCATTCTTCCTACTATGTCTTTGTAGTTTGGATCCTTGTGATTACCTAAGAAGTTCTTCACATCTTTAAAACTAATCCTTGCATCTTTTTCAGAATCACTAAGAGAGTTTTCAAAATGGTCATCTTTGATGAGATTCTTTATATTTGGTCCTACAAATATATCCTCTTCAACCATAGCACCTGGTAAAGCAGGAAAGTTGCTAAGTACTTGAAGTCCTCTCCATCTTGAGGCAAATATTTTATGAATTGCTTCATGAGACCCAGTTTTATATGTAGAGGAGGCAAAATAACCCTTTTTGGATCAACCATACTTTCTTGAAGGATATTCTTTGTTCCTGGCATAAGCATATACCTACTTGGCTATTCTTTTTTCAACCAATGGGGGTACCTGGCTCTACTACCCCATTCACACAAGAAACAAGGAAATTTTGTGTAGCCTAGCTGTTGTCCATGCAACACACAAATTATTTTCAAGTCATTGCAAATCATCCAGTTGTGATCCTTATATTTAATCTTGATTCAGGGAGACACTAAATTTTCATGTTTCCTTCATGATCACCAAGTGCTTAACAGGAACAGAGGCATATTTATTATCATTATGTAGTAGAACAGCTTTAAAACACTTCTTTGAAGAGTCAATAAAGAGTTTCCATTCATCAGAGCTGTAACTTGTCAAACTTTCCTATTAGTCCTGATGGATCTGTGTGCTAAGAAGCTTGCTTCCTAGCCACATGGTTCTAGGTTCGCTCCCACTACATGGCACCTTGAGCAAGTGTCTTCTACTATAGCTTTGGAGCAACCAAAATCTTGTGAGTGGATTTGGTAGATGGAAGCTGAAAGAAGCCCATCATGTGTGTGTGTCTCACCACCACCACTTGACAACCAGTGTTGGTTTGTTTACGTCCCTGTAACTTAGTGGTTTGGCAAAAGAGACCAATAGAATAAGTAAGGCTTAAAAAAAATTAAGTACTGGGGGTCGATTCATCGAACTAAAAATTCTTCAAGGTGATGCCCCAGCATGGTTCCAGTCTAATGACTGAAACAAGTAGAAAATAAGGATAATAAACCAAATTATTTTCTTGCGCAAGTAAGGAACAAATTCTTTTTTTCATGGTTATGATGCCAATAGAATGATGCATGAGGAGCTAAAAGATTCTTGGATTTAAGACTGGAGCCTTTGAATTGTGTCCCTTCACTTTACATTAGCAAAAGTAACAGTCATCACATTACTGTGATTTTCTAGGCTCTCTCCACATCATTAGAACCCCAAAACAAAAAAAAACTTCTTTGTACATTTTGTTCATTGTCTTAGGTCTTCAGCACAAATTTAGCAGGCCTTGTGAGGAGCTCACTTATCTTTGTCTCCTGTTTCACACAGAAGTAGCCCTGGAAGATTTTTTTGACAAATTCCATGTTTCATTGATGTTTTTTTGTCATAGACTTTCCACAAATATAACAAAAGTTATCTGGGCTTGCTGCACATCTTCTAAAAGGCATCCTTGCTTAAATGATGTGGAAGCCTCTAAGGAAAAGAGAGGAGGACATTTTTAACAGCAGATATTTGATTTACCATCTCAATGCATAACATAATATCATTAAAGCATTGTATTGTAACATATAATACAATAAGATCATGGTTGTAGCAAATACATATTGAACAAAGGTATGAGGAAATAACTGAAATAAAAAATGTGTTTTAACCTAAGGAATGTGATCTTGTAAAGCATAGCCTTCTCTCCTCAGTTTGCAGTTGACTGAAGCTACAGTGATTCACACAGTTCTCTATGTAGCTGAAGCAGTCTAAACATTGCCAGTTGCTTATTTTTTAAAAATTATGTCTATTAGTTATACTATTATAGTTTATTTAAATCTGACAATTAATAGTAATAATAAAAGACAATAGTTAAATTCGGGCATAGTGGTAAAATGCAATGATCGATCTTGTGAAGAAATCGTGCATGATAGGAGGATGTCTTTGTAATTTTTGAAATCATAAAGTACAAATTGATCATTTTCACCCAATGAATGTGAAATAATTTTTTGATTGCAGACCTGTGTAAGTAGGGAGGGAAAGATTTACAAATATTCAATAAAAATTAGGTTAATTCATTCTGGTGATATTCTCATTGAAAACAAGCAATGATTGTTCAGGGTTGTGGTTGTATTGAAAGGCTGTAAATTAGGTGTGAAAAGAATGATGTAATACTTTTATGTGAAGAATGGGTCTCAGGTGTCTTTGAGGGAAAAAAAAAAAAAAAAGAATTGTGTGAGATGTTGTTTCAATGAATTTCCAGAAACTTTAAAATCCTAATTCTTTGGTTACAGTTAGTGGTGGTGCTAGATAATTAGATAACTTTGCCAAAACTAACAATGATAGAAAGTTTTCCAATGAATTTATCCACCCAATAAAGTTGGAAGAGATGAAGAAAATCATGGGTGGTTTTGAGTATAACCAATATTTAGTCCTTATTCAATTTATGACAACAAATAAATCTTTTTTTTTTCTTGTTAAGATTTTCAACATCTTAGATGCTAACAGAACTGCAGCTGTTGCCACATATATTTTTGAAAAAAGGTAGTGAGCTGGTAGAAACATTAGCATACTGGGCAAAATGCATAGCAGTATTTCGTCTGCCTTTATGTTCTGAATTCAAATTCCGCCGAGGTCAACTTTGCCTTTCATCCTTTCAGGGTCAATAAATTAAGTACCAGTTGCATACTGGGGTTGATTTAATTGACTGGCCCCCTCCCCCAAAATTCCAGGTTTTGTGCCTAGAGTAGAAAAGATTATATTTTTGAAAAATCTGTCACCATTGAATATAAGTGGAAAATAGAAACCAAGTTCTTGTTATAAACAAGATTTCAATGGCTCTAGGTTAATAGTTTTGAAAGAAAAAGAATTCAGAAAGTAAGATGTCATCGTTTTAAATTTTAAATATAACATCAACAGAAAGATAACAGGTAAAAAAACTGTTTTTATTTTTTTAAATTTCATCTAACAAAACAATTTTGCAATTATAAATTTCCTGAAAACAAAATGTTTGTTTAATTTTATAAATACACTTATTGCAGTTTTCTGTATTGTTCTATATGTAACAGATGCAGACATCATTGGTCTCTCGTGATGGTGTTTGACATCAGGGTGGAGGTGGATCTCCTTCAACGAAGAGTCACTCGTTTAATTAACTGAATTATCTGCTCCTGAATTAAAGTGTAAGTTGCTAAGAGTATTGTACAGACTAATGTACCCTTAAGGTAAATCTCACACAGAATCAGAGCTGCACATGTGACAAGGCTGTACATTTGAATTACAAGTACAATCAATCTGAAAGGCTTTTATACAGTTTCTGTCTGTTCGGTTTTACTCATAAGGTAGAGGTCAATCCATAGAAAAGGACGTTTATCCAAGATGCCATACAGTAGTATTGAACCTGGAACTTCCTGGTTATGAGACAAATTTCTTAACCATTCAACTATACTCTGCATACATTTGATGTACAATAGTGTGGAACTGAGATTTTGTGACTGGATGACCTCCCAAACATGTTTCTATGTTAAAATGAACACCAAGGATAACAGTTCTTACTAAACTAAGACACACTCACCTTGTCTAACCTTCTACAGTGAATATTTCTGCGCTTATCTGAGGAGAAAATATTTCAATCTCCTTTGCTTAGGAGATTGTTTATAAGATCCATAAATGTGTAGAGGTAGTTGTTGCCATCCAACACACCCATACATTACATTCTAAGACCATGACTAATAATGTGAGATGTTTGGGGATTTAAAGGTTGTTGGATCAGAGAAATATAGTCCAAGTTGTTTAAAGAGAAAACATTAATATATGAATTTAGAGGTAGACAATGTTGTTGGTGATGGTTAGTTCCAATTTAACTCTGATTGAATAGAATTCCTGTGATCAAAGATGTTCCACTGTGACCATCCAGTAATTGTTTTGTTTTTTTTTTGTTCACATAATACTGTACTCCAGCCTAAGTTGTGCAATGTCCATTTTTAAGATGGTAAGGGGTGATCTGAGGGAAACGTAGCTCTTATTTCTTGCAGGTCAAGTGACTAAATAATGAGATATTTAATCATATGTATTAGGAGGGAAAGAAAATCCTCTTACACTTTTGACAAAAATCACTTTGAGATACTTTTCCAATTCAATATTTACAGTAAAATACATATTATTTTTATACATTCTAATGTTTTTCTTTCTTTGCGGATTACCATAGTAGTTAGATTCATATCAATTTTACTCTTTTAAAATGAGTTTAGACCAGATCCATATCAGACACAGCAAGCTGTGTAAATTCAAAAGGAACTCTTCAGCAATGGAAGAAGCAAAAAATATTTGTTCTATTTTTTTTATATGAAGCTTAAAATGTCTGGATATGTCAACAATGGTTTGACCAGTTTTGCTTGGGGAATTTTCTTCTCACAGAATCTTCCTTATCTTGACAAATAAGTTCAATCAATATTCAGCTTCTGAAAATTGTAGTTGAGGAAAATCCAAAGCAAACTGTACAACAATTTGTAAAACAGTTCAATTCAAGTCACACTTCAGTCATAGAAACACCTTCATGAACAAGGAAAAATGTTTAAACTTATTTAGTGGGTCTAATAAGCTGAATGCTTCTCAGCTTAATCAAAGAGTAGCCTTCAGATTGTCATTGATCAGTAGACTTGCTACTAAACCTTTCCTGGGCAAATTCATCACAAAAGATGAAAAGTAAGGTCTTTATAATCATATTCAACAAAAACAACAATGGTTAGCACCTAATGAAAAATAAGAATCCATCTCAAAACCAGGACTACACGGGAAGAAAGTTATGCTCAGTGTTTGTGGGATGTGAAGGGTGTCATTTATCTTGAAGTGTTAAACCAAAGCAAAATACTTAATGCGAAGTATTGTTGTCAATTGGAAGCATTGTACAAACATTTGCAGAATATACACACATTACTGGTCAATCGTAAAGGAACGTTGCTCTTATAGGATAAATGCAAGACAATATATTACCCAAGTCAACCAGGAAAAGATTATGACTATAAATATGGAAATTTTGCCTCACCTTCCTTGCACTCCTGATCTTGCTCCAACTGACTATCTTCTTTTCAGATCATTGCAACATTATTTAGAGGGGAAAATGTTTATTAACTGTAAAGAGTTTAAAAATGGTATTGAGTGTTTCTTTGCTTCGAAACTTGAAGAATTTTATGCCCAGTGTTTAAAAATTTGCCAAATAGATGGGATTATGTTATCAATAACGAGAAATGTTATCTTGATTAAATATATCAACTAATACCAAAGAAGCATGTTTTTCTTTCCTATTATGCAACAGATTTTTCTTCCAATCTTATAGCTTTCAAAAGAAATTGTAGTTTGATGTAAAACCTCCCTAAGGTGGCATAGAAGAAGTAAAGTATTTGATCCAACAATAAAATTCATAATGGTAAGCAGGGTGGCACTATAATAAAGTTACAGTGTATAATCCAGCCACATGATGGTGAGAATCATTACTGTAAGCTGTTATTCCAAAAGCAATAATTACTTATCATAGAAGACAAAGCAATAACCATTCAATATTTAAATCAACAAAAAAAAAAGTCAATAAAGCAAATTGTTTCTTGCAAATTATTTATTTCCAATAGGTTTACCTAATTTTGGCAATAATGTTTTAGCCTGTTGAGGCTATCCCAAACTTCTAAACTATTGTTTCATGTCTTTCTGTTGTATTTTTTTTTTTTTTTGTTTCAATCAAGCTGCCATCGTTTAAGTAGTGGAACAACATTCTTACACTGGGATTGGATGACCAACATGGTTTATGATCTCAAAGTATTACAGCAATTAAACCAAATCATGGTTCAATTGATTCATTTTATAAAGTATCATTGTTTTTTAGTAGTAAAGAAATATTCTTTTTCCAGTCTGAGAGAAAAAGAAATAAATATAATAATAAAAATAAAAAAAAGCTGGAGTCCTGGCATAGATTCATTATTTTCTTTGTTTATGACACTTCCATTGAAAGAAATCTGCAGCTACTCAGTAAATACTGGAAATTAAAACTCTAGCTTTTGGAACTATTGTATATCTTACTAAATATTGTGGCACAATTTTATTATTGGGAAAAATATCTAAAAGATAAAAAGCATTTCATCAAAGATAATATATTTCATTAAAATAATAAAAGAAAAATATAATAAAAAAGTTGGTCTGTTAAGATGAAATATTGATAGGATATTGGATGTCATCAGAACTAGAATAAAGAAATTAATTGTTTATTAGGATTGAATGCTTCTACTCATTTCTCAGTGCTATTGAAGACCTCTAAGTGACACATACATACTCTCATCATCATCATCATTTAGCATCCATCTTTATTGCTAGCTATTCGGCAGGATTTGATGAGGTAGAGGACAGCATCAAGTTCTAATGTCTGCTTTCGCATGGCTTCTAAGGTTGAATGCCATTCCTAATGCCAACCATTTCACAGAGTGCACAGGATGCTTATTTTGTGACACCAGGACTAGTGAGGTCGTCATGTAGCTTGCAAGGCTAAAAGACCTTCTTGGTTAAATGGGAGTGTAGTAGAGAGGGGGTGACTTTATGCTGGGTGTTGAGAGATTAAATTATGGTAGAGGGACAGGAAGATATTTGCTGCTGAAGGTGAAATATATATGGCTACCCTGTATTTTATAAGGATGGGAATAATTGGGATAGAACCAGAAAGAGAGATAAAGATAGTAGTGATAAAGTGTCAAAGTATACCCTCAAGGTGCAAAGTAGTGAATAGAAGACAGAATGGGGACAGAAGAACAGTAGGGACATTCACCTGAACCTCATTTCTAATCATCTCTCACTCTCCTCCTCCCTCACTCCTGTGGGTGAGGGAGGAGAGTGAGAAATGGTTACAGATTGAGATAGGATTGAATGTAATGGGTGGTGAACAAAAGGGGAGTGGTCAATGGTGAATATGAGTTGGGAGGGGAAGAGGCATATAGTGACAAGGGTAGAGAAGGTCAGAGGTTATATAGGGGTGAACAAAGGTGGGGAACTTTGATGGGAGAAGAGATAGTGGTAGAACAAAAAGGTTCTGATCTTATTTACAGTTTCAGAATAATGCAGTAGTTAGAAGAGTAATGGAGGGATGAGTAATAAGGAGTTAAGAAGATAGGGAAGGCTTAATAGGGGCATATTTTGTGTGGGTCCAAAGTGTATGTATTTACATAATGCTTTTAGAACTTGCATATATATATATATATACACACACACACACACATTCATATATAAATATATATATATATACATACTTATTTCAGGGATCTTTTGAAAATCTACAACTCAGTTCTAGGTTGCAGTTTTGGTATTTCAGTTGTGGGGAAATATTTCACAAAACTGATAATGGAAACAAAGGCTTTATAAACTAAGGACAGTCCATAAAGTAATGGTGGCCAGAGGCCAAAACTAATATAAATACGTAAAAGATAAAATCAATATTCGAAAACTTGTTTCTGAAACTATTTTCAATATTAGAACCTAGAAAAACAAAAAAGTAATCCCCCACACATGCCACTAAAATAAAAAGGAAAAAAAGGGATCACTAGATTATAATGTTTTCAATTCGAAACCCAGAAACAATTTCTTATTAATTTAGAATCTATGTTTGCACAGTTTCCTTTAACTACCATAAACTATGTCCATCAATTCTAACATTTAATTATATTTGTCAATAGTTAAACATTCCCCACTGTCTTCCCCAATAGTATGCTACAAATAAATAGAAAGGCAATCTGGCATGAAATATTTATGTTTTTACTTTCTCTTGGATACAAAATATAAAACATTCTAAAATATGAGCAACTCTGAACAATTTTTACCATTACTATATACAGTCAGTAACCAATTTAAAAAAAACAAAACAAAAAACACATAAAGCTAAAGTGCTAAACTAGACAATATGTTGAAAGTGACTTAGTATTTCTGATTATTAGCTGAAATGAGTGAGTGTGTGTGAATGCATGTGTATGTATGTGTATGTATGTGTGTGTGTG
>NC_068990.1:70688875-70696489 GCF_001194135.2 Octopus bimaculoides
ATACACATATGTATATGTAAGTCTGCATGTATGTATATATTGTTAATGTACATACAACAAAAGCCAATAATCCAGCATATTAGCAATAAACATTAGAAAAAACAAATCAGTGTTCTATTCCATTGTTTTTCGTTCATTTTTCCCCGTTGACATCTGTGGAAGGAACTAAATTACAAAAGATGTGGGGCCATGATTAAAATACAAAACAGACCAGAGGTCATTAATAAATAATATAATCAATAGTTAAGTTTGATCCTGTAATCTAGGAAATAATTTCATGACTGGAGCTATTATTACTATCATTATAATAAAACAACATGAGGATTTTGAATAGTTTTGATAAAGAATGGCTGAATCAGAACATTTAACAGAAAAATGTAGGATTAATATTTGGCAAGGCAAGAATTATGCTATATTCTCATTAGAATACCGATGAAAAAAAAAAGACTATAATTTGGAATAATAGAGGAGTTACATTCAGTTAAGGCATTATAAGAAAATGATAAAAATTGTACACTGAAATATTTAAGTTAAATTATTCAATATCAATTGTGTTTATCAATTTGAAAAAAAAGGACCAAAATATGAATATAAATTAAAAACAGTCTGATTATAAAAAAAAAACAAAAAAACTTTTGAGTCTGACTATACCAAAGGTCAGGGTATTATGATTAATAGTTGTATAACAATCTGCTAATGAAATATGTAATTCTTATTTGGACAATTGCATTTAATTTCAATATTGTAATATGGAGTGAAGTATTACCTGTTTTTGTTAAGATATTTTGTAAAAATAAAACAAACAAACAAAAAAAAGAACTAGAAAATAAAGGCTTCCATGCAAAAAGATTTAAACAAAAGGTATTTGTAAAAATGGGTATACAATTCTAAATGCAGGTTTATGAAAAACAAAGTAAATAGAGAGAAAGAAGTGAATAGATGTGTATAGATATCAGATATTTGATAAATTCTTACACAAAAGAAATTGAATTTTTCAAATACTTTCTTTCCTTGTTTAAAAACATAAAGATACTGATGATTTTTTTTTCTACTTCAGTACAGAGCCACACATTTTTAGGTGAAGAATGTAATCAGTTACTTGACCCTAGTATGAAAAGTTAAGTCTACCTTTGTAGTAAAATATTTGTTACTACTCGAGGTTTACTTATTTCATCAAAAAGTTATTTCTAAATTAGTCTAATGAAATTCCAAACCTGAAGAGTTAAATGAAATGGCATAAAGAAGTAGGATTAATTATTTTTTTTTTTTATAAAATAACATTTCTACAATATTTATTTTTATTGCTAAGTAATTAATTAACATTGTTTAGTAAACTGATTGCTCACACATTTCAAAACTGCTTCACAAAAATGAAGAACAGATATAATTTTGGAAAATCATTTACAGAAAGACAGATACAGTCTTCAGCACTGAGACATAAAGTGAAAAGTTTCAGAGAATTATTATATATTATCAAGAGCTACTATTACCATCATCACTATCAAATAATAATTGTAATAATAATTTTTTCTACTAAAGGCACAAGGCCTGAAATTTTTTTGGGGGTGGAGGGTGCTAGTCAATTTCATTGACCCCAGTGTTCAACTGGTACTTATTTCATCAACCCTGAAAGGATGAATGGCAAAGTTGACCTCGGCAGAATATGAACTAATAATAATAATATGACTAATCTACAGAAATAATGGCAATAACATAGTAGCTGTGCAACCTTCCATCTTTTGATATGTTAGAAGTTTCAGTAGAATAAACTTGTTGATCCAGATCTCCCCCACCCACCCAAATAATTGTTCCATATCACTTATATCATAGCATTTAAATCACTCAGCAGTTAGTAGTTGTAGATATATCTCATTAAACAGTTATTATACTTAATGACAACAACAAAATTATAAGGCAACTTAACAACTATGTTATATTATCAATTCCAATATCATTGTAAGAAACCAAAAAATAAGCTATTTACAGTAGGTTTCAGAGACTGAAACTTGGAAACGAGTCTATAACAGAGAAAATGAAAAGAAAAACAGTAATAAAATGATAGAGAATGGGACGGTAACATCATTTGATTAAGATATATCTCTGTATAGGCAAGTGTTCTCAAGACAGCTAAAACACAGTCAATCACTGCTTGGTTTCAGATTTGATAATTTACATAGTTTGAATGTCTATAGCAAAAGTATTGAGGGACTTAAAGAGTTTTGGTTGAATTTAGTAAAATGTTAAAAATAAATGACTTGAGCTAAAAATACCAAAATAAAGAAATGTGACAGTTTCACTAATTTAATATTTCAACAAATTTAATATAAGTCCCAAAATGTGCAATGTATCTAAAAGTGAAAGCAAATAGCTACTTTATTATAAGTTATATCATGTACCATTGGCTGCTATATCGATATTGACTGCAACAAAACTATTAGATTAGGGAGAAAAAAAAAAAAAAAGACACCAGTTGGAGATGCATCTTATCAAATAATATTGGTATTGTTACTAAATCTACTTCATGAATAGTTTTGAAGAAAACAACAAAAGGTTGACACTGAGCTAGTCGACAAATGTCATTAATAGAGGAGGCTACAAAATTAATATCTTAGATTTAGACCTATTAGTAACAAGGGCATCTAAAAAATGTACCTGAAAGCAAAACTTAGTTGACAATTTATAATGTATTCACCCTATGTCTGTACAGATTTCATATCCAGAATAAAGTTTTAAAAAAAGCTGGTCGCTATTTCACATGATTTAACCAACCAGAGCAGAGCAAGAAGGTCTGGTAGCTAAATACTAAGTCTCCAAACATTTTCATAAGTGTTTGGTTTTTTTTTTTGTCTCTTAACTTCATTTGTCATGATTTTTCTTTTCTTGTTTTTTTTTTTTTTCCTTTTCTTTAATTTCAAAATGGTCTTGCAGTAAAGCCCAAACAAGAATAAATCTGGGATTTTAAAATGGCAGATTATCTGCCATTGCTCTTTAAGCTAACTGGAATCAGCAGTTGGCCAAGAGCTCTGCCAAAATTCTTAGAGTGCATGCAAGGCAGTCATTTGTAAACTTTCCAGCAAGGCAATAATATTTCTACAACGTTTATGGATTGCCATTCTTGGTAACCAAAGAAACATCTTTTGAAGAAAGTCCTCCTGTGGTATAATTGACAGTGACGGTCTCTCAACTAACAGCCCCACTGGACTTAACCTGCAGTATTATGAAACTAATATTGGATTCTTCAAGAAATGAGCAAACCACAACAGTCATCATCTGTTCTATCACATGGTTATAAAGAAAGAAAATCTTTTGGTTCAACTTGTTGGTTGATTAATAGAAATTCAGTCAATCAGCTCACAGCCATAATCAATAAATCCCTGCTGAGTTCATTCCATCACCATAACTTGGGAAGGGACATTCTGGAAAAACCAGGTTCTTTCCTTTTTTCCCAATATTCTCTGGTGAATTCATAAAATTCTTTTCCATTTACTTCAAGTTTTCTGTAAGGAAATAATGCAGAAAAATATACACCATGTTACACAAAAAATGTAATGTTTATTTATTTTATTAAATAACAACTATTAAAAGGATCTTTTTTTGTTGCATATAAGTTTACAATTACCTGTCTGAAATTAGGTGTAAATTCAGCTACTTTCCAAAGACAAATATTAAATATAAGCCAAATATTTTTTCACATTGGGATTTAATTTTTATTAGTCATATTTATTTACTGTTTTTAGTCAGTATGGCTATGTGCTTAAACGTTTGCTTGTGATTTAAGGTTCAATACATAGTAATTTGTGCAAATGTTTTATAAAATAAGCTCATAAGTCTCACAATAACTGTAAATGGAATTTGGTAAATAACTGCAACAATTTAATGTACATATGATAGCTTGACCTTCAACTAAAAGCTCTGTGTGTGGGAGAGAGAGAGAGAGAGAGAGAAAGAGAGAGATAAATAGATAGATAGATAGAGAGAGAGAGAGAGTAAGAGGCTACTTTCAGTTTCTGCCAACCAAATCTACTCACAAAGCTTTGATTGGTCTGAGATGCAGTAGAAGACTATTAACCAACGTTCCATACAATGGTAATGAACCTGGAACCATGTAGCTGGAAAGCAAACTTCCTAACTACACAGCTATACCTATGCCTATGACTTAAAACAGCATAAAACAAACAATAAAAATTTATATCTACATATATCTAATATATTATACATACATGGAACACTCACATATAGTACTCAGAGTTTCCTGGCAAGCCACAGGTATGAAGTTATCTGATTTCCAACCAGTATCTCAAAACATGTACCCCTATTCAACAGTTGATAAATAATGTCATGTATGTTGATTATTAATCGGAAATTGGGTAAGTTCTCTTGCAGAGAAACTCAAAGTACTATATGTAAGTGTTTCATTTTTGTATGATGTATTAAATATACTCTTCTATTTCAATGATATTGAGGCCTACATCTTTTGCTGTTACACATATATATCCATTAGTGGTAAATGTAAACATCAGAAAGAAAAATGAAGAACAGGCACTTTCAAATGGAGATAATGCGTGGTGTTTGTTGCATGCTGAGTGATACAGAAAATCCCTCATCATTCACACATCATTGAACCAATGATTGGTTCATTAGATTCCTATAACTATCAATGTTAGTTGTTCACTTATTCATTGATGTATGTGTGGTAGCTTTTTTATAAATAAGGTATATGCAGGTCAGTGTCTAAACCTCAGCCATTAAACAAAATTGCTTATAAAAGAGATAATTAAAAGAAAATGTCAGTTTTTAATGTCATATTTGCTGTAGCTGACTTTTATACTTAAAAATTTGTGTGTGTGTGTGAGAGAGAGACAAAGAGAGGAAAGTGTATTTGCAATCTACATTAGTGATTAGAATACCATTTAGTTATTAATTTGTAACAATATTAAAGAATAAATATTAATTAGTGATAACATAGAGAAAGTGTTTTCTTTATTAAACAGTAGATATTTTATTATGAGAATGTCTATAATTAAAATGTAGGTAATTAAAATGTCAGAGCAGTAACTAAGATATTATTTCTATTGAAACATGAAATAATTATTTCTAAACAAATTTTTACCTGAACCATTGAGGCATATATACTATTTTCATATCATCTCTTTGCCGCCTTTTATCTCGCTGTAACTGTTCTATTCGGATTTTTTCTAACTCTGATTCAGACAATTTTCCTTCTTCTAAAAGTCTGTAGAGAAAATACAAAGAAAATATATGATAAAATAAAATAAATATTAATATCCATATTTTATTATGTTTAGTATAATGGACAAAAATTATTGAATTTCTACATCACTGGTGAGCCAGGATGTTTCCACTCATTACTCTGTCTTTTGGATTCTGCCTCATAATGATGGACCCACATTTCATCTGTGACTATCCTGCTCAAAAATTGCCTTCATTGTTGTAGTGATCAAATAAATATTGGCAAGCTCTCTTAGCAGCCATCTTACACAGACTTTATGGAAGCCAAGCTCATTTTAGATGATTTAATAGGTAGAGAATGAGCTACCTCATCAATGATAACTCACCGGTTCACAATTACCACCTCTCGAATTTACTGAATCTTCTCATCAGTGGCGGGGGCATCCTGTTCTCTCTTAGTGGGTCATGCTTGCCGGGCCACTTTTAAACTTCTTGATCCACTCATATGCACTTCTGCACAGTAGTGCACTGTCCCCAGATCGTGCTAAAAGCCTCCATTGAATTTCAGCAACCAACACACCTTCCAACCAGAGAAATCAGATCACTGCTCTTTCTTCTTCTTTGGTGCACATTGCTAGTGGAGCAGACATGCTTACACTATAAAGCCAGAAAGAAAAATAGTGCGATCAAGCTCTTCAATCACATGACCACAATAGTACCAATTATAAGCACACATGTGCAGAAGGCAGGGTGACAATAATAAAGATATGTTATGGTGGAAGTGCAGATAATTTTTGACTTCCCCTCATATATATATATGGATGGGTGGATGGATGGATGGATGGAGACTACATGTATGTGAGGTATCTGCCATGTATATCTCCAGGTTCTCTTGTATTATGTGGAGAAGAAATGTTATCATGGCCCTTGGCTCTGTCTTGAACAATTATTTAGTTATTAATTTACCATATATATAAATAATAAATAATGTGGAATGAAATACCTTTGATCAGGCCGGAATCTACTGTCTGTGGGAGGAAGGAAACGCGCTTCCTCTTCATTCAGTTCATTGAGTTCAATAGCAAATCGTGAGAACCCGTAATAAAGAGCATGATCATCTGTCATGGTACCTGGTAAAATATTGCAATTATTAATGTAGACATTTAAAACAGAATAATGTGGATACTTTTCTTTGAATAGAAAAGGAATTACTTTCTCCAAGTTTAGACATTAAAATATGTGTGGGAAAAGTAATAATAAAGGTAGTTTCTTTCAAAAAATATAATTTTCAATTTTAATATCCGTAATATTAAAATTTATACTGTTTTAACCTATTGGATATGCAAATCATCACCAAGTGGGTGCATACAAGATAGGATTTAAAGTAGTATATATATATATATGTGTGTGTGTGTGTTAAATTCAAATTACGACAAACATAAATAAACAAACGAAGTTTGCTTTTAGAAGCGTTGAGATGTCTTTTAGAAAGTTAAAGAAGTGATTTTAAATTCTCAATCGCAGAATAATGCTAATAATATAGCCTGAACAGGATAAACTATCCCTCTTTTGCAGAGAAAAGTGTAGGTGGCTAGCTGTGGACTCGAACTCACATCCCCGTGATTACATGTGACGATATATATATATATATATATATATATATATATATCCAAAGCATTTAAGGAAACAGTCAAATCTATGCACACACACACACACACACATATATTCACCCCGGACATCTATAAACATATACACACAACAATTTCTAAAGATAGCAATGTCATACACATGTATAATATAATAAAAAAGTAAACATGACTTTACCAGGTCTCCAGATACAGCGAGCAGAGGGGGCAGAAGCACCACAGTAAATAGCTTCATTCCATTTACCAAATAAATTATGGACCACTTTGTTATCTTGATTAAATATTTGACCGTAGATCTCATGTCGCTTCCCTGACCAATAACTTGCCTGAGCAACACAAAATTTAATTAGAGTCAAGAAAATTTAAAATATTTAATACGTTCAACTTGTTCAATACACTATTTTGATACTCATTTACTGGCTCCCGTCAAATGTCTGCAACCAGCATCAGTTAATATCTAATGTCATTAAAACTAAATCCCTTACAATTTTGAAAGTTAGTGCTTATCTATCAAAGATGAATTTATTAACCAGTGTTCTAATTTTACCATCCAAAGTAGGAGTGAAGTATTCAACTAGACAACATTTATATCAATTATTATTATTATTATCATTACTATTATTATTATTATTATTATCATTACTATTATTATTATTATTATTATTATTATTATTATCATTACTATTATTATTATTATTATTATTATTATTATCATTACTATTATTATTATTATTCAGTAGTTTTATTTTTATAACGTGCTTTCACTTCACTACCGAGC
>NC_068990.1:70697304-70709299 GCF_001194135.2 Octopus bimaculoides
TTTAGGGAAACGTTGTCATCTGCTGGTATTGATACATCAATTAGAAAGCATTTTTTTCCTTCATGATCTTTGACAACTATATCTGCTCTATTGGCCTTAACTTTTCTATCTGTGTGTATTGGCATATCCCAGAGTATGGTTGCTTTCTCGTTTTCTGTGACTATTATTATTATTATTATTATTATTATTATTATTATTATTATTATTATTACTACTATTATTATTATTATTATTATTATTATTATTATTATTATTATTAAGGCAGTGAAGTGGCAGAAACATTATTGGGCTAGACAAAATTCTTAGTGGCATTTCTTCTGACTTTACATTCTGCATTCAAATTCTGCCAGGGTTGACTTTGCCTTTATCCTTTCAAGGTAAATAAAATAAGTACCAGTTGAATTCTGGGAATAAAAGGGGAAAGTCGATAAAATCAACTTACCCTCCTCCCCCAAACTTGCAGGCCTTGTGCTAAAATTATTATTATTATTATTATTATTATTATTATTATTATTATTATTATTATTATTATTATAAGAAAAAGATGAAGAAGAGTATGATATACTTTGTAATAAATAGAGATTGACTCAGTTTATTGAATTGAACAATATTTTGACAGCATGTCTGTCTTCCTTGAGTTTAAAGCGAAAAAAATGCAGAAATACAGAAATTCAAAACTAGAAATGAAATATCTTGCATTCCTTTTCAGACACAGTTTTTGCTTTTACAGAACTGGTAACAAGGCAAAAGAAAAAAAAAAATGAAAGAAGAGAGAGTAGGAAAGACAAAACTCAGTCAAAAAGTTTTGTGTAAATGTGATGGAAAGGAACACAGGATATTCCAGTTCAAATTTTGAATTTTTGTATTAATTATGAATCGCATCATGTTCTTATTGGGTATTTATCGCCATAATTTTATCAACTACAACAATACCTGGTCTCTGAGCATCAATCACTGAATCACACTGGATTGCAAAATCCCATACGATCTTAATCCTAAATATTAATATGCTAATTTTTATTTTTTTACGTACATACCTGTGGTGTGTGTCACACTTACTTCAAAGGAAGAGGTAAAAAAGAGAGAAATAAAACTTGCTAAGCAGAGGAAGTACAGTTGAAGTGAGAGGCAAAGTGGCAAAGAGGAAGGGCAGAGATGGAGTGAAAGAGAGGAGATTCGTAGTGCATATTGAATACCTTCCTTGTTCTTCAGTCTAGATTTGCTAATTCAGATTTTGTCCAATTTGCTGAGTATCTAAGTAATGATATTGTCCAAGTATTTGCAGCCTTCACTAGATTCGGACCAATTTAGCTTTGACTTCATTAGCTTCCTCACCCTTCTAATGTACTCTTTCTCAATTTTCATTTTCATTTATATAGTTAGTACTCTGTCAGATTCTAATACTCCTAGATACTTACAACTCTCTCCTCCTTTCAGTGACTTTAATGTCTGGCCATCTGGTAATTGGATACCTTCACTGTTGACTACCTGTCCCCTTCTCATGACTAATATTGCACACTTATCTATGCCAAATTCCATGCCTATATCTTTGCTGAAGAGTCTTACAATTTGTATTAAGGAATCTATCTCTTTTTTATTCTTGCTAAATAGCTTCAGATCATTCATATAGAGCAAATGGTTAATTTTTCCCTTTACTATTTCTGAGCTGATACCCTGCCATTGCCTTCCTTAATACTAAACTGAGAGGGATTAAACATAAGAGAAATATTAAAGGGAATAATGAGTTGCCTTGGAAAATTCCTCTCTTGATGTTAACTTTCCCTAAGACTGTGTTACCTGAGTAGAGATCTACTTTCCAATTCTTCAAACTTATGCTAATTAATTCTCATTATTATTATTAAGGCAGCATGCTGGTAGAATCATTAGCACATCAGGCAAAATGCTTGGTGATCTTTCCTGTTTTTACGTTCTGAGTTCAAATTCTGCCGAGGTTGACTTTGCCTTTCATCCTTTCTGGGTCGATAAATTAAGTACCAGTTGCATACTAGGGTCGATCTAATTGACTGACCCCCCCCCCAAAAAAAATTTCGGGCCTTGTGTCTAGAGTAGAAAAGATTATTATTATTATTATTATTATTATTATTATTATTATTATTATTATTATTGTTATTATTATTATTATTATTAGTGTGTGTGTGTGTGTGTGTGTGTGTGTGTGTGAAATGTATCTGAAATGAAAATGTATACATACCTTTGTAAAAGTAATTTTGCAGGAAATATCTCCATTCCTCATGTGCATTTCTCCATATTGGTCAACCCATCGTTGGCCACCAAGTAGGTTATGCACACATGTTGTAACCTTATTCCACTGATAATGGTCATTATATCTACAATTAACAAAGATAAAATATGTATATTTAATATTTAATTATTCTTGACAGCCCAGCTGTCTCTGAGAACGGAAAGAGGTATTCTACAAGTAATATGAGAAATAGGAATTTATTGAAATAAGCATATTATTAATTAAGGTAAATATTCACTGTGGAACATAGTAGCTTGTCCCCTATATATATTATAGTTTATACTTCTAGGGGCTAATAACATAAGATACAGGTGAGTACAAACAATAATTCAATGGATTATACACTTTTGCGATTTGGTGGATTTTGAGCCAATGTGATAATATTGTTTATTATCTTTAACTGAGCCATTTAACAGGAGTTAAACAAATCTAAAAAATGTCAGAAGGTAAAAAAAATTAACTTTCTATCAAATTCTCTCCTTTCTAATTTGCTTAAATTTAAACAATCTAATGAGCTCATGTCTTTCTAGTATCACAAAACATTTTCACAAGGAACCAATTTCATTGTAATTCTATACATAGTAATCTCCCCTTGTATCTATTTGTAACCACTGACACTAATATACTACAGACATTGAACCAAAGACTCTGAATAGTCATTTGACTCAGCCAGATGTCCTGCATTTCACACCCAGCTATCTTAAGAGGAAGATGTCTGAATTGTCACAGTGGGGATACCTTTGATTATGGGCCTGCTCACCAGGGCTGCTGACCTGGAGCTAAACAATAACTAATATACAGTTGTGCTATTACCATACCACAAATCATGCTAGTTTACATCTGCCTGTGTAAAGAAATCATTATCTATGTTATTGTTTAACTCCAGGTCAGCCCTGATTCAGCAAACCTATCACTAAAACATTCCAGCTTTGACAGTCTTATCTGTTGTACAGACATAATATTATTTTAAATTACATTATCCAATGCAGTCCTACATACAATAGTATTGTTGATAATGGCTCTCATTCTCCAAATGTTTTCCACTAACATCACTTAAAATTTACACATTTCCTCAATTACTTTGGGTAGCAAAAGTCAGTAACTTTTGGGGAGTTTTCTAAACAATTCATATACCAAAATATCATTATCATTTAACATTCCCTTTCCATGTTGGCATGAGTGAGAATCAAAACTAAGTAGAGGAAAGTGAATATTAATCAATAACTATCTTTGTTCTAATTAGTCTTGTAAGTATGGGAGACATTTTAATATTATCAGACTTCCTCAGCAAAGCATAGACTTCACAGTACTACATGCTAAAATAGTCATGAGAGAATCATTATGTAAATGTACAATATCACACAAAGATGCCATCCATATGATATACAATAAATTAGTGCCAATCTATATAATAAATCCTTCATTCAATCAAATTTTCATTTTATGTCTGTTTTTTTTTTATGCTAGCATGGAAAATATGTTACTTTGACTGTGTTTAACAGCCAAATACTCTTTCTGTAACTAGTACTCATCTATTTTCCAAATAAGGGATCTCTTATTTCACACATTTTCAAAAGGGAAAAATGAGTGGATGACTTGTTGACAATAGAAGTGACATTAACACCACTCATTATGATTTTTGAAGAAAGCAAATATAAACAAACCCACAGATACATACATACATACATATAATTTTTCATTTGTTTTTACATCCATTTTTCCATGCCAGGATGGGTTAGGTGAATATGTGAGTGGAACATTTATTTTATAATTAGATGCCCTTTCTGATGCTAACCATTACCTGTTATTCAAGCAAAGTATCTCTATTTCAGCTACCAAATTCATCCCTAGGACATTGGTTGGCTTAGGGCTATGGTAGAAGACACTTGCCCAAGGTGTCACACAGCTATGCAGGAACATGCATGCTTGTATGCATGGATGGATTGATGGATGGATGGATGCTTGCATGCATGTGTCTATTTATTTATATGTGTATATCCTTTAATAATCAGCAACCACTGTCAAATACTGTTATACATTTGAATGTCATTATTAATTGCACGGCTCATTTTTTTTGACACTGTGTTGATTATAAAAATATCAGTAACACTTCAGTTTTGACTACTTTTATTATTTTCATCCTTTAAGAATTAAATTTTTATTTCAGAGTTCAAACTTTCGCAGTATATTGATTTATATTTTTATTAAAACACAGAAAGTTAACATTTCCAAGTTAGAATGAACTCAGAAAATGAGTCTATCAAAAATAAGAATGAATGGAACATGACAACTCGAAGACATCAGTGTTAAACTTAACCTTAACTTTTTCATTAAATGAGATGGTATCAAAAAGTCCCCAGACTAGTTATGTTTAATGAAAATTAACTTATTTACCTAAGGTTTAACATCATCTCCTTTGAAAAAGTCACCTTGTGCAACAATAAACTGGTCCCAGCGTTCTGTCAATTTTGGAATCTGGCCTGGAAGTCATTGTCTGTAACTGACTCAAGAACCTGCATTTCACTATTGATCTTGACAACAGCTTTAAAATAGCAACCTTTGAGCTGCATTTTCATCTTGGGTAAGAGATGGAAGTCTGCAGGTGCTAAATCTGGCAAATGGGATGGGTGTGGAAGCGATATCATGTTGTTTTTGGTGAGAAACTCACAAGAAGAGCTTGGTGACAGGGTGCTTTGTCGTGATGAAGGATCCAATTCTTCACACTTCACAGATCTGGTCACTTTTGCCAAATGTCGTTCCTCAAATGCTTCAAAATGTAGCAGTAGAACTCTCGATTGACGGTCTGGCCCCGGGGGGCCAAATTCTCAATGTACAATACCACGTATGTTGAAAAGAATAATGAGCGTGCTCTTGATTGAGCTGCAGCTCTGTCATGCTTTCTTTGGTTGTGGAGATGAAGGGCTCTTCCATTGTGATGACTGCTGCTTCATCTCAGCGTTTTTACCCATAGACCCAACTCTCATCACTGGCGATGATCCTCAACATGAAGGATGGGTCATCAGTGGCATGTTGATGGAGATCTTGACAGACTTCAATGCAATGTTCTTTCTGTTCAGTGGTCAGCAGGTAGGGGACACCTTGGCAGAGACACACCGCATGTTCAATTCGGACCTTAGGATTGCCTGCACAGTCCCATACGACAGACCAACAACATCAGCAAAGTCATCGATTGCCCTCCAACAATCCTCATGCACAAGCTGATGCATTTTCTCCACATTTCCAGGGTGACACTCATGGCAGGTCTTCCCGATTGCTCATCATCTTCCAGGGACTTTCTTCTGCATATGAAGTGCTTGCGCCATTCAAAACATTGCATATGACCCATTGCTTCACTGTTATAAGATTGCCAAAGAATGCTCAATGTCTCTGCAACAACTCAAAATTTCACATTGTCTTTTTATTCCTGTCCATACAAAATCACAGACTACAGCATACACATGATCACAAAAACACAAATTTCACAACTTGTGAAATCACTCAATACACTGCCTCATGAAGGTCACTGTTAGCTCTCACTGTATATGCAACCATGTGCTGCCGTCTGCTGGCTTGCTGCAGAACTAGTCCAGAAACTTTTTGATACCACCTTGTATTTATTTGTCAATATTTTTAGCCAAGTCAAATAGTGCATATGTGGCCAATTGGTTAAAAAGTTCACAACACAACAATATGGTCTGGGGTTCAATCCCATTGCATGATACCTTAGGCAAGTCTTTTCCATTATAGCCCCAGGTTGACCAATGTCATCTGAATGAATTTCGTAGATGGAAACTGTGTGGAAGCTGGTTATATGTATATATGTGGATGTGCATATATGTGAGTATGTATCTTTACATTTTTACTTAACATGTAAATTTGCTAAATCACTGGGTATCTCTGCAATTTCAAAGACAAGTGCACAGTCAAAGCTTAGGAGCTGGAAGAGCATTTGACTGTAAAAACAACACATCAATAATATGTATCCATCCAACCATGCTCACATGGGAAAACAAACATAAAGCAAAAGATTGAATATGTAACTCAAATAAATATATATAGTGTACAATATCACCTCCTGCCATTTCTAAAACCTTTCATTTTTTAAGACAAAGAATCAAAAATGTTCTTACTTTGGTAGAAACACATTCACATTTCCAATAGGTTGTATTTCCATTGATTTTCCCCAGAATCTTGTTCTTATTCGCACATCTGAAAAGAAAAATGAACAAATGCAAATGATAGAATAATGATATACATGTGTGTGTGTGTGTGTGTGTGTGTGTGTGTGTGTGTGTGTGTGTGTGTGTGTGTGTGTATACATACATGCATAGATATATAAATAAAGATAAACAAGTTTAAAGAATTTTAAAAATTAATTAGTATTTAAGAAACTTTGATGATACTTAAGAATATACAAACTATGTTGCAATTAGCAATCTTCTGTAGAATAGCTTCCTTTTTATATTGCTCATGAAATTCTTTTTTTATACCATACCAATATAAAACAAAGAAAAAAAAAAAAATTTAACATTTTTGCAAATTTCAATGCAAGTGTTCCAGCCATTTTTAATGGGAGATAATAAGAGATGTGTAGTGAACCCTGACAGTCAAGTCACGAAGCAAAACGGAAAAGGGATTTAATGAGAATAATCTCCCTCAAGCTTCTAGAAAGTTCTTGAACATTCTGGAAGCTTCCGGTTTATGTAGAAGTCAGGGGCTTCCGGTTCATCCCTTATATAAAGGAAGGAATTTCTAAATTCGTGCCATTCAGTGCCTGTTGATTCTTCAACATGCATTGGGTCAAGCCACTGCATTTACACACCAGCTCATGTGCACGTTCGCCTCACTTACTTGGAGACATGTGATTGCAAACAGAATATATTCATGTAATGCTACAAGCTTTTCTTTCAATTAACCTTATATGTTAACACATTCTCTCCAGTAATAAATATGTTATGACTTATCACAAATGTCTTGCAAATTTCTATTTTCTTGTTGTTACATACAAGATGGTGACCCCTCTTTTTCTCATACTCATTAAATTATAGTGTGTTATTTAATCGACATTACTGCTATAAAATGGTAACCCTGACATCACTATAGATGGTTTGTAAAAATAATTCACTAAATTTTATATTTGAAGATATGGTCTTTCAATATTAAATTCTACATTCAGTCATACTGAAAACAAATGTCAAACAATTTAGAATATTATTACGAATGAAAAAAATTCTATTAACTCACCTTGCCAAAATATAAAATTTCTAGAATCACAGTGACAAGCCGATACTGGAGGATGGTGACTAACCTGAAATTAGTTCAAATAATTATTAATGTAAATATTTCATATCAATTTTGAAATATTTTTTCCCCAACCCAAAATTATCTCAGTCTAATTGTTCATGATTTCTTTGTATCAAGGCAGACTTATTAGCATCTTCAAATATTTCTAATCGTCTCTAAGTGCAATATATTGAAAGGTGCAAGCATGGCTATGAGGTTAAGATCCCACCAGGTACCACCTTGAGCAAGTATATTTTAGTCATGGTATGACCACCCCTTGTAAGTGGAATGTGATAGATAGAGCAGTTGAGATGTCAATTGCTTATACATATGTGTGTGTTTATGTTAAAACCTAGTCTAAAACCTGGTGATGTTGTATATGTTGTGTCCTTTTATGCCCCATAACTTAGCAGGTTTATTAAAATAGAGACTCATTAAATGTGTCCCACGGTCGATAAGATTGAAGGTAATGTGCCAGCAATCCAATGACTAAAACTAGTAAAAGATTATATTGAAATACCAAAAAACATTGAGCAAAACTGAATGTTTTAAGTGACATAGATTAATGCCTTGTAGTAGAGGGGTTGATGTTATCTTTGACATTTCTTGTACTCTATTGAATTTTCTCTGAGGTAAATGAATGATACAATATAGAGGTACTTCAAGTGAAATTATATAAAGACAAGAGAAGGGGTAAGGCCAATGCCTTACCCCTTACACAAATAGACAGAGTAAAATAAATAAATACAACACTATTATCTCACCAAACAACTGTTGATTATTCTGTATTTCATTTAGTTTACTAATTAAACATTTAACAAGCATTTACTTTCTTCTATAATTGTTTTTCTTTTTCTTTGTTATTTTGGTTTAAAGATAAATTAATGCAAAGAAAACAATTGAGTTGGGTGATCAGTTTAGTAAGATGTCAGCTGATATTTACCTATAAGAGATCAACAGAACACTACTTACTTTACAGTGTAGGAATAAATAGGTTTATAACATTATAGTTTGTATACTGATTCTGCTTTGATGTGCTACAGAGATAATAGTGTTACAAATGATATGAGTTGTTAGCTACTACTGTCATCGACTTTTAATACCATAAAAGTTAACATAGCTTTACTCTCTTTATGATTCATATTATATCAGTTTAACTAAAGGAGTGTTGCAGCTGAGATGAGAATGTTAAATAGACTCAGCATTTGACAGGATACTTTGTTGACTTATGCTTTGGAAAATGAGTTCTGAAAAATGTACACACAACATAAAGTTATGATCAGAAGCTAGGGCATTCGACAGATCTCATTTAGATCTGAATTTGTAAAATTAAGACTGAACTTTCAATAAAGCAATGAGAATGTAAGTGAAATGAGTTAACCTGTTCAGAAATAAAACGCCATCCTTTATCTTCTCGAATACATTCATATGTCTCTCCAAGGATTGGATTAAATGGTTTGTGACCAGCACGATGTGCTGAGCTTGCATAGCAACTGACAGCAAATGCTGCTAAATAAATCTGGATAATAAACAAAAGAAAATATATATAACAATTTCTAATATATTTATTGAAAAATTATTAAATCGTTTTATCAAACAATATTTGTAGACTTTTCCTTTTTATTTTAACAAAAAGAGAAATTGCTTAATTTTACATAAATTTATTCCTTAAAGTGATACTTTTGACCAAATACATTAAAGACTTGATGCTTTATTGATAAATTTTTACACCCATATTTCATAACTATGAAACAGAGTTACAAATTTGAGATAATTTTTAAACTACAAAAGTAACAGTTGTTATTAAGTAGTGACACTTTAAATATTGTTTCACAATTTTAGAATTGTAATATTCTTTATTTTTTGATAATATTAACCACTTGCCATTCGTTCTAGAGGATCATCAAATTCAGAGGCCTTATCCAGCAACTCACTATACTCCAATTCTTCACATAATCGCTGAAACAAATACATAAATAAATGTTAGGATATTTGTAGCCAGTCCAAACCAAATATTAAGTATAGTTGCAATCAAACCAAAAATTAATATAGTTGTAATCAAACCTATTTGCAATCCATCAAGAGATAAGGATCAACCCTCCACTCTTAATTTGAGTTTGTACCCAGACCATTATGAAATTAAATGATTCTAACATAAATATGTATGTATTGGTATTTATTCTAATATCACAGCAAATAGATTAAAGATATTTTTGTGATATGGTTACAGAAGGAAGGCTTAGACCCATGACTTAAGGCTTCTGAAATGGTAAGAGGAAGTAAATTATCTTCATACCAGAGATCTAGTCTGACTGGACTTCAGTGAAGGAACCCAAGGGCCAGAGAATAGTGTTAAACTTGAGTCACAGATAAAAAAAAACAAAACAAAGTTAGTCTCTTTGCAAGGTTTCCATACACTTTATGTCTACCAAGTTAGTGGTCAACTCAATGCTGTGGTAAAAGACACTTGCCTATGTAGCTGTGAACTTCTTAACGATACAACCCGTGCCTGTAATAAGTGAAATTATTATAAAATGTTGATTGATTTGTTAGTATGGGAGAGGGATTGCCAAAAGGCAAGGGAGAGTCATTGAGAATCAGAGCTGTGTGAGACAGCTAAATAGATTTTTTGAAAATATAACTATATATGAATATACATTTAAGTGGCAGGAAACATCCATTCTAGTACTGGTTTCTTTTATATATACCAAAGTACAACCAATGCAAATTGGTAGATCAATACATTTAGACAACATGTATTTAAAGTTTTAACTACCGTATATTTCGGTGTATAAAACGACCTTTTAGAGCCCAAAAATCACACCAAAATTGAGGATTGTCTTATATAACAGTAACAAAAAGCGAAATTTCCATCTTGTGGTGTATTTGTAGAGAAAACTAGCCTAACCTTAATTTAATATTGACAACACCCTCTGTGCAGTAACTACCGATGTCCCTGTGTATAGTGGAGATAGACATAAGTTAAACATTTAATTTTGCTGTATGTATGTATACATTTTAAATTATCATTAACACTTACTTGTAAAGAACTCAATGGTTCATTTAAAGTGACAGGCATAGAAATCTTTGTAAGATCCTTTCCGATATTTTTGCATAGAAGATTCCACAGACTAACATCACCTGTATCGGGTTTTGGAACTGGTAGCTTGGAACGTCGACCTGTCTGAAAGGACCGAGACAACTCTCCTTCCGACACTGAAATGAAATGAAATGGTCTTATTTCAATGGCATTACAACTATTTTCAGTCAATCAATATTTAATAATCAGATTAATTACCATCATTCATATCATCATTATAAATAAATTCAGTTTTCTTCTGAGAAACATAAACTTGATAAGAAAATGAATAACTCCTCAACTGCTACAGATTTAAGTGATCTGGTTATGTCTTCTGTACACTAATTGTTAGCACAACAAACCAAAAATAATAAATCTTATATAAAACCATGTACTGTAAGATTATTAAACATTTGTTAGTGGAACTCAGTTCAATGTTCAATCTAAGGCATGTTTCAAAGATATTTAGCCATACAACAATATAGTAAATATGTTCAGAACAGTTTTATATATCAAATAAGATTCCGTATCATCATTTAATGTCCACTTTCCAAGCTGGCAACATGGATAGGATGGTTTCACAAGAACTGTCAAGTTAGAAGACTACATCATGACAAGCTGTGATGTCATGCTTATTGTTTTTCAGTCTACATTTAGCAGCTGGTAGAAATATGTCTTGCAAACAACTTGCACATGCAAGTGCTACCAGTCGAGAACTCCGCATACCGGAAGCCAACAAGTGTATGGGGTCACCAGGAGAGAATGCGCACCGTTTCGGGGCCTACCTCTCGACAGCATGTGATGTCATGCTTATTGTTTTTCAGTCAACATTTAGCAATTGGTAGAAATAAAGCTTGTAGTCTTAAGTCACAAACTTCAAGACAAGCTACACTTCTAGCTAGAGAGACCAATAGAGCTTGGACTCTTTAGGATGATGTCAATCTTATAAATGAACAAAATATAGGATTTAGCTTGTAACTTGACCATTTTACTGCAAGGCTAAATATGTTAAAAGTCATTTAAAAAAGTTATCAATGTTGAATATGATTCCACGTACAGAAATATAAATCAGAGGTAGAAAGCCAAGACGGGGTAACATGGTTCAACCAGAATAGGTTGTATTTAACTAGGTCAGTGATAAAATGTTAGCCTATTCTGTATAATTGACAATCTGAGTTCAAGTCTGTTTACTCTCCAGAACTGACCAAATAAATACATACACCCACAACATAACATAGAAATATGTCTTGCAAACAACTTGCACATGCAAGTGCTACCAGTCGAGAACTCCGCATACCGGAAGCCAACAAGTGTATGGGGTCACCAGGAGAGAATTTATGGAAGTATTATATATATATATATATATATAT
>NC_068990.1:70709538-70727056 GCF_001194135.2 Octopus bimaculoides
AATAAACAGGCGCAGGAGTGGCTGTGTGGTAAGTAGCTTGCTTACCAACCACATGGTTCCAGGTTCAGTCCCACTGCATGGCACCTCGGGCAAGTATCTTCTACTATAGCTTCGGGCCGACCAAAGCCTTGTGAGTGGATTTGGTAGATGGAAACTGAAAGAAGCCCGTCGTATATATGTATATGTATATGTACATATATGTGTATGTGTGTTTGTCTCCCCAACATTGCTTGACAACCGATGCTGGTGTGTTTACGTCCCCGTAACTTAGCAATTCGGCAAAAGAGACCGATAGAATAAGTACTAAGCTTACAAAGAATAAGTCCTGGGGTCAATTTGCTTGACTAAAGGCAGTGCTCCAGCATGGCCGTAGTCAAATGACTGAAACAAGTAAAAGTAAAAGAGAGTAAACACTATTCTTAATAAAGACACCAGTAACTAAGATAAATGTCTTGAAGAGGTGGTTCATGTTCCAGGTAATTGTCCAGGTTTGAGTCAACAATCTGTTTAATCTAATTAGAGATAAAATAAGAAGAATCACTAAATAAAGGAATCAATTTGTTTCCAACGTTCTTTAGGTATCTCTGGATATAATTAAATGAATATTATGCTCCAATGTATCTATCCTTATACCTGCTTTATATAAAGTGTACTCACAATTACAATTATTTGACATAGTTTAAAATCCAAGCATACTTACTACTAATTTTGCTGTTGTAATCAGTTTCATTGCCTTCATCAGAGATCTCACTAGAAGGTTCATCAGAGGCCTGTAAGAAATAAATTAGAAAATATCAACAGTTGGCTTTTAACCTCCACCCACCAACATGTTAAGTATTCTTATAACATTTTGCTACCACCTAGAGCAGACAAGAATAGTAATTAAAGCTTCTTACTAATTAAACTGTCAGCCAAGTATTACTAGTAAAGAGAGCTTTCCTGTAAGATTTTAGTCTGTTTGGGATAAATCACTAAATGTGATTCAAATGGAGAAGAGATATCAGAGGAAAGAAATTTAGTACAGAGCAAGTGTCAGCTATGACACGGAAACTGGTTTTGCAAGTAAACCCACTCGGTTTCAAGCTAATACCAGGCCAAGCAACAACAGCCGGCATACAAAACAAATTGTTGGAAATGATAGTAATGCAGTGAGAGAGGGAGAGAGGGGGGGGGCTACAGTGCTACAGCATAAACTTAAATAGACTTCCAAGTGATGAACATTGTTTTGGTGTGAATACAAGTCAAAGTTTTATCAATGAAAGGAATGTGTTACATAAATAGAATCAGAAATAATTGTATTCTAACAGCAATGAATCTCTTCATAAGGTAACGACCAAAATTGGTTAAGTTTATAACAGATTAGAGAAATTTATGTAATTTGGTAATTTGCAACCATAAAATAAAAAAATTTAACATTGATATTAACTAAATACATATAATGGCTTCATTTTTTAAATTTCTTTGGAAATTTCTGCTTTATAAATTTGATTGTTTAATATCTGTTGTTTCTATGTTAGCTTGGCTTGGATAGATTCACTCTGAAATAAAATTTGAACAGTTAATTTACAGGTGACTAACATTGAAACTATTATCAGAATACCATTAATAAGTACACAGTATTAACAGTTATGATTGAACCTTTTAAAACGTTAGATTTATCTCCTAATTAAGTAAGGAGGTAGTAGTGTTACAAAGCATTATTATTATTAGTAATAGTAATTAGTAAGAGTAGAAAACGTAATCAAAGAGTAAAAGATTAAAATCAAATCTTACAGTCATTTATACTCTTGCTACATAGGTAAAAGTACAAATACATTTGTGAAGTTTAGCTGTTTACAGGTGAATAACTGACAAATGTCCTTTTGTTGTGACTGGTCACAGAGTAGGAGTGGCAGTTATTTTCAGCTAGGAAGCTTGAAGTAGAGTTATTTATGACTTACTGAGAGGATCTCCAAGAAATAACTGTAGCAAAAAGTATGTTTGAAATTATAATTTAAAGTTAATTAATAGAAACTTTTCACCTCTCATTAGATATTTTTATTTTATAACAACATTATTACTGCTTTAAAAATTTAAAAAAAGAACTAAATTTTTATCATTTTCACCTGTATCGTATTTAGTTTCATGGCATTTGTATGCTGGAGGGGTTATAACTTCTCAGTAAATTGAGATACCTGTCTGATATCATTTCACCTGCCATGTTTATGCACTTAGTTACATTTGTCTTTTGTCATACAATGGCTGAGATTTTGTGTCTAATGGTTAAAAAAAATTATTAATATTTTTGTATTTATCTTTTATCTTTTACTTGTTTCAGTCATTAGACTGTGGCCATGTTGGGGCACTGCCTTGATGAATCTTTAATCAATGAATTGACCCCAATACTTAAATTGGATCTATTTTAAAACGGGGGTCACAGTTTTCATTAATGTTTTACGTAGTGTTTTTGGTACCGAAAGACTTTCAAACTTCGTATACTTATCTATTTTGTGTTATAGAACAGAAAAATATTTTTGTATTCAAATTTATTTCATGTAAAAAATTGTCTTATTTCGATAATTTCAACCAATCACTGACAAGTATTCAGTTGTTTACATTTACTTCTTTGGATGATTAAGCGGTGTAAAGCGTATTTAATCTCCATAACTTCTGACATTTTTTTTGCTTCGTTTTATTTGCTTTTTTCATTTTAAATTTGCTTTTTTCATTTTCTTTTTTTTTTCTTCGTTTTATTTGCTTTTTTCTTTTTAAATTTGCTGTTTTACCCTAACCCTAACCCTAGGGTTAGGGTTAGGGTTAGCCTATAATAGAAAGGTTTATTAGCTACTGCCAATATGCTTCAGCCATTTTTTGACAAGGAAATAATAATTTTATCACCGTAGAATTGTTTCAGAATCGTTTGTTTATGTAGTCGGCACGGCTGAATGGACGTCAGTGATTGGTTGAAATTACAGAAATACGACAACTTTAACATGGAATAACTTAGGGATTTCTTTTTTTTTTAAGAAGACTAAGAGAAAAAGATGTTTTATATGTCACATTCTACCAGTGTTCCAAGTTTCAAAGTGTTTCGTTAAGAAAATACTGTGGCCCCCGTTTTAAAATAGATCCCTTAAATTTTTTGCTAAGCCTGGTACTTATTCTATTGGTCTCTTATTGCTGAACTGCTAAGTTATGAGGACATGAACACACCAATACCAGTTGTCAAACAGTAGGTGAGATAAACACAGACACAAAAACGCACACACAATGGGCTTCTTTCAGTTTCTGGCAACCAAAGCCACTCACAAGGATTTGGCCAGCCTGAAACTATAGTAGGAGACACTTGCCCAAGGTGCCACACAGTGGGACTGAACCTAGAACCATGTGGTTAAGTAGCAAGCTTCTTACCACACAGCCACACCTGCACTTGTAAAATTCTGTTTAATATCCATAATATTTAGAGTGCTTCAATGATATTCAGCTTAGAAACAAGACAAGCTTGGCTAGATTGAGAAATTTAATTCATAAATGCATAATTTCCAATTTGTCCCTACTGCATGACACTTCGGGCAAGGTTCTTTTTAATGTGGTGTTAGTTTAACTAATACCTTGTGAACGGAATCTGACAGATGGAAACTGTGCACACCACATTCATGTGTGTGTGTGTGTGTGTGTGTTGAGTCTTGTCAATAAATATAGGTGAAGAATGTGATGTCTGGTAAGGAAACTGGAAAACAGGTGCTCTTTAAATGAAGTCTGTTAGTTTATTTGTTCTGTAACAAGGCTTCTACCTAGTTTTCAACCCTCTCACCATCTCAGATTCCCAGTGTAAAAGCATGGCCTGACTATAGTTCTCAGCTTTGAGAAATGAATTGTATCGTCATAAAAGGTATGAACACCTACATGAACATGTTTTGACCAATCAGTATTGGCTGCTTTGTACTCAATAAGGTAGCATAGTTCCCACCTAATAGTTTTGCCAAAAGTTCTAAAAGCTTTGCTAAAAGTTTCAAAAAGCTGAGATGTTGAATGCCAAGACAAAATGACCTCAGGCATTACACAAAATTTGGTCACTTAGTTCCGTGATAGGCATTCTCACTTTTTCTACTTGTTTTACTTATAATAATTATGAACAATTATCATATAATTAGCTAGAATATTATTTCTATTTTACACATTGAAAACTTTAAATTATTATATACATGATGACTTGTATGTTTTTTAATTCAATTAATTAAATATATATACATACATATATATATATATATATATATATATATATATATATATATATATATATATATATATATATATATAAAGGTGCAGGAGTGGCTGTGTGGTAAGTAGCTTGCTTACCAACCACATGGTTCCGGGTTCATTCCCACTGCGTGGCACCTTGGGCAAGTGTCTTCTACTATAGCCTCGGGCCGACCAAAGCCTTGTGAGTGGATTTGGTAGACGGAAACTGAAAGAAGCCCATCGTATATATGTATATATATATATATGTATGTGCGTGTATATGTTTGTGTGTCTGTGTTTGTCCCTCCAACATCGCTTGACAACCGATGCTGCTGTGTTTACGTCCCCGTAACTTAGTGGTTCAGCAAAAGACCTGATAGAATAAGTACTAGGCTTCCAAAGAATAAGTCCTGGGGTCGATTTGCTCAACTAAAGGCGGTGCTCCAGCATGGCCGCAGTCAAATGACTGAAACAAGTAAAAGAGTAAAAGAGAGTATATATATATAATTATTCAAAGTAGAAAAGAAATAGAAACATTATTATCAGTGTGATAATCCTCACTTTAACGAGTAGCCAACCAGCCCACCTACTATTGTGTATTACCAATGATGATATGATGACCACCACTAAAATTCTAAAACCTTTTAGACAATTTCCTGCAACCATTTGCCATTGGAAATACAGTTCATGGGAGAACTGTAATGCTATTGTTCACGAACTGTAATTTAAAATTACAGCCAAATATCCTAATGAATAAGCAAAAAAATGCAATCAGTCAATTGGTTCTGACCTAATCAATCATTATATCAACCATTTAATAGTCAGGTATCCCTATCTAGAATTGATCTATCATTTGAATCATTGATTCATTTAGGCTGATAATTGATAATGAATAAAACAATCATTAATGTGTTTAAAGGTATGAGTAGGAATTAAAACCATCAAATATACCTAAAAATGATAGACATATAATCTCAATATCTTTATATATATATATCGTCATTGGCATTTAATATGTTTTTTTTTTTAATAGGATCCAATGAGTCAGAGGACTGCAGTGTGTTCCAGGTGCTTGTTATGGTACTTCACATATACACACACTCACTTGCATGCATACATGCAACCTTACTGTATTCACAATTAACAAGCAGATAAAGTTCTAGATTACTACATTTTAAAAAGCTTTTATTTTTATGACTAACTTATCAAATTTTGGTGATAATTTGTTTTTCTATTGTAGAGAATTATCATTCTACAGATTCTGTGTTTTTGAAGGTGCTCAAACAGTGCTAGAGAAGGTGGACAACAATCCCTCTATTGGGATTCACTAAAGCTGATTGGTAACTCAACAAAGAATTTTGATCTAGCATTTGTTCACCAAGAGAATGCTTCTGACAGAGTTCCAAATTGTAGTCAGGCAAGCACTAAGAAAGCTAGGAGTGGATGAAAGGCTTGTGTGAGCCAGGCTAGCTGTGTACAGAGATGCTGTTAGCAAAGTGAGAGCTAGCTATGAGTTTGACCAGGAATTTAGTATTCAAACAGGTGTCTGTTAGGACTCCTGTTTTAATCCCTCCTATTCATCATTGATAGGTATTCGGGAGATAACAGTGGAAACTTCTGTATGATGAAGACCTAATTCTCATAACTGAGTGTGTGGAAGAATTAAAAGAGAAATTTCAAACATGGAAGCAAAGCACAAAATCACAGGACCTTAAAATAAAGACAAAAGTTTTTGACAGCAAGAGAGAAGAATGCATTCTGATGCTATCTTGGAAGTGATCCTGCTCAATATGCAGAATAGGTATGTCCATGTATTGGGTTGTCCAGAAAGTTCATGCCGATTTTTAAAGGAGAGAAAAAGGTTAATAAAAACTTGCCATTACATTTTTAATCAACCAAATATGAACCATTTTGTTGCACAATGCGTCTCCATCTTTCCTTTAACTTGAAAATACCCTCTTCCCAGAATTGAGGTGGTTTCATGGCAAAGAATTCATCAAGATATCTTTTTATGTCATCCAAGAAATTGAAATTTTTACCATTAAGACTATTCTGCAGAGACCTGAATAAGTGGAAATCCGAAGGAGCAATATCTGGTGAATATGGAGGGTGGGGTAACACATCCCAGCCGAGCTGCAGCAATTTTTGTCTGGTTCCCAAAGAAATGTGTGATCTTGCATTATCATGTTGGAAAACAACACTCTTCCTGTTGGCCAATTCTGGATGTTTCTCTTGAATTGCTGCTTTTAACTCATCCAGTTGTGTGCAGTAGTTCTCAGAATTAATTGTCTAGTTACTTGGGAGAAGCTCATAGTACAGAATTCCTTTCCAATCCCACCAGACACAAAACAAGACTTTTTTATGGTGAAGACCCACTTTTGGAGTAGCTAAGGGTGGCTCATGTCGCTTACTCCAGGATCACTTTTTCTGAACATTTCGGTAGATAATCCATTTCTCATCACCTGTCACAATTTGCTTTAAAAAAGGCACGTTTTCATTCCGTTTATAAAGCGAATCACAGATGGAAATGCGGTCCAAAAGGTTCTTCTCACTCAACTCATGTGGTACCCAAACATCGTAGCGATTTGTGCACCCAAGCTTTACCAGGTGCTCATAAATGACGGATTTTGATAGGTTGAGGCTTTCTGCCAATTCTCGGGTTGTGCAATGTGGGATATTCTCAATTAATGACTTGATTTGGACATCATCTATATTGGATGGTCTGCCTGATCACTCTTTATCAATAAGACTACAATCTCCAGCTCAGAACCTTGCGAACCACTTCCCTACAGTTCTTTCGGATAAAGAAACATCACCATAAACTGCACATATTTTTTTGGTTGATTGTGAGGCATTTTTCCCTTTACGGAAAAAGAAAAGCATCAAGTGCCGAAAATGAACTTTCTTATCTTCTATTTTAAAGGGTTACAGAATTAACACAAGTTATAGGAACAAAAACCTTCTTCCACGAAGATAGCTTAAACTGTGCTCTAAATGGAGGTGTAGTCAAATCGTACTTTATGAACTCAAACATGTTCTAAAATAAGTCGAAAGGTAAGCTACTTTAAATCGGCATGAACTTTCCGGACAACCTAATAAATTATGGGTGCACAAAAGGAACAGCAGGATCACAAGCAAACTAATAGACAAGGACTTTGAGTGTAGAAGATGCATAAGACTAGCTAGTGATGTAAGAGTACCCATAAAATTAATTTCTCCAGATGTTTGTAATGCTCCTCAGAAGTAGGTGATTATTTTTGTTACCTAGGAGACTAAATCAGCAGTGAAGGTGGGTATTTTGAAACCATTTTAGCCAAAAGAAGAGAGTGGAAAAAGTTCTCAAAGTTGAGAGCAGATTTTATCATGTTTGCATATGTAATGGATGTTGCATCATATCAAAAAATGGACAGAGGCGTATTCTGTTGGATGTGTAATGTTAGTGAGCATGAACAATGGAGAACAAATGAACTGGGAGAAACTGAAAAAAAAAAAACTGGATGTAATTGAAATCAGTTGTAGTGTACAAGAGAGGAAACTCTGCTGGGATGGACATGTGATCATACAGAGGATGAGTGTTGGGCAAAGAAATACCAAGTGATCAAGGAACTCACAGAAGACGAAGACACAGGAAGGAGTAATGAAGGTAAATCCAATAAGGTTAAACTACACAGAATCATGACCAGTAAAATAATGTATCGTTGTCATCAGTTTAATAAAAAGAAAGTTAAAAAGCCAACTTACTTCAGATGTAGTGTCACTTTGGGATTCCAGTGCTTCAGGAGCATCGTAATATTCTGACATTGAGCAGCTTTCAGCTGAGAAAGATTGTGTAAGCGTATTGTGTTCAGTGCCCTCCTAACAGAAACAGAAAAAGAAAACAAATTAGCTGCAAATAATATGTAATGTTAGTAAAAAATACATATTGTTTCAAATCAAGAGAATAAGTAGGTTACACTTTACAATTTCAAATATTTGCGAATTACCTCTGAAAATAGACTACATACATATATATAAGTGTATATAGAGTTTTAATGGCTTCTTATCCATGCATGGAAAGCATTTTTATTGTGCTAATGCTTACCCAAATAAATTTGCACTTCATGTTTGAAACTCTGATGATACTATAGTGTAATACACAAGCACACAACTATGAGAACATTGCATCTTGTAGCAGAAACAGTTGAAAGCTCATGAACTTCCTGACATAATATCTCATTGCCTTGTCATTTTAATTTCTTTTACACACACACATAATATTAAGTATGTTATAGAAAGTATGGGCAATTTACAGAGCGCTCAGAGAGAGCCAACACAAAAAAATACAGAGTAGAGGAAATTGAAAACGCAAATCATAGGCGATCAAACAGATTCCTGAATGCATAAATGAAGATATTCAATCAATGTAATTGAATCATATATATTTATACACATCAACATAAATCCTGCATGTACAGGCATAAAGGTTCTGCAAGGGTATAAAGAATAAAACCAAACATACATAAAAATAGAGAAAAAATATAAAAACATAAAAATACGTATAAAATTACATAAAAATAAAGATTACATGTAAAGAGTTATACATGATAAATATAGGAAGTGCAAAATAAATGAGAGGTTGATAAATATAAGAGTAAAAATGTCAACCTTCAAAATGGCAAACGATCTAAATCATCTAAAAATTCCTTATACATCTAGGATATAAGATAGAAATGACACAAGATATCAAGGTTAAGAAAATAAAATAAAATAGGATGCGAAGATAGGAGGGTGTTCCATCTATGGCTGTTTCAGGGGTACATTACCAATCAGGATTAAAAATTAAATACTCCATATATGCAATGTCTCCATCAGGAAGATGATGTTCTCCTTGGTGGTTGCCATCATACTTCTTTTTATATTACCCATAAAGGGCTACATAGAGATGCTTTACAGTACAAAAGACAATACAAAACAAAATCGGGGAACTAAAAATTAAGAAAAGGAAATCGAGCAAAGAAGAAAAAAATAAAAGAAGTGAATGAAATTTTGAAAGAATGATAAAAATGAAGTGCAATGCCCACTCAACCACCGAAGTCAAGTGGTTAAATTTATACATGATTTTTGACAGTCTTTCCTCTTTTTTTTCCATTTTTTGAAAAGAAAAAAGTTCACATTTTCATCATCTTTTTTTTCTCTATACTGTTCATATCTCTATTCTTCTTAGTTCCTCATATTCCACTACAGACGGCAGAGCGTCACACAACCATATCCTGTCAATCATACTCACAAATCCACGGAATGTATCCATAAATCCATCATACCTTTCATCCTTCACCAGAATTCCTCTATAATCTCCATCAATTCTCTCTGAGCAGCCTCACCCTCATCACTTTGTTTTTTTTCTTTTCCACCCCCACACTCCCTTTGTAGATTATCAGGAATCCCTTATAATTACATTCTTCTTGTGTTGGTTTTTTTTCTACTGCTTGTGTATATTTAGGTTTAGGTTGTTCTCCATCTTTTTGTGGCTTCCTCTCAGTTTCTGTTGCTGGTCCCTGTGAATGTTCTCCTGTTTTAGCCTTCTTTCTTCTATTGGGGCTGACAAATCCATCACTCCCCACCTACCACTTTCATTCTGTCTTCCTCAGTCTTGTCTTTCTCCTTTGCTTCACTAACACCCTCTACATTGCTTTTGTCTTTCCTTGTTTCAGTTCTCTCTTCCATCTCCCTTTCCTGTTCCCTTTCCTCTACTTTCCCACTTTGAGCATGTTTGAGCTTGGGGCGCTGTGTCCTCATATGACCCCTCACTCCACATATATAACATTTGGGTCAATGTCCCTCCACAACAACCTTCAGCGTACTTTTCTCTGCAATATCAATCTGGTAGGGGATTCCTTCTATATCTTCAAATGTTGACTTTATTCCTTATATGTTTAATTTTACCCCTATTTATAGAAGCTATTATTGTTCCTAAATTAGGCATTGCTGAGTACAAAAATTTTACAGTAGATTTATTACAAATGGCATAATATTTGTGATGCTATGGGAAGTAAGATTGTAGGATTTAAAAAAAACAATCTAGGTAGATTCTTAATCCTAAGTGAGAAAGGAGGGACAAACCAAATAACCTCCTTAAATTATATAATGGTAATATGTTAAATAAGTTTTCAGACGTGATCCCCTTGTGTAGCCATAAATTTCACTCTACATTTCTAACAACCTATCAAAATTAGATCCACTAAGTAATTGATTTAGAACAATGTTTGTAGTTATAATTACAATTCCCTAGTATTTGGATTCTTCCACTCATAGCAAACATATAATCGTTTGAGCTGTAAAACATTTTGTTAGGAACTCTTGATTCTGCTTTATTAGTTCAGCACCTGCCATTTTTTGTTGTGAGTTGTAATTTATTCTGATATTGCTTGTTTTGTTTTGAAAGCTTTGTTGACACCTTGTTTTAATTGTTATACTGCCTTGCAGCAATTGTTAAATTTATTGTTGGTTTCACTGCTTAAAGACTGTTCATTACTTCTTGGAAGTATTTGTTTTTCATTCCCCCGTTGTGGGGGGGGGGGGAACAGTTAATTTTAAAAAACATGTTGTGTGGCAATAAGCTGATTGAAAATGTTGAAAATATTATGTTGGAAACAGAAGACATTTCAAGTGCAACAGAAGGTTCACCAATGATTTTTCAGGAAGAATTCCCAAGTCTCCCATCTGGGACTCCAAAAACACAAAGTATTGTATCAAAAAGAATCACAGACATACCAAGTCTACAAAAAGAAGATAACAAGAAAAAAGGTTTGCGTCAGCAGCTGAGAATCGAACCCAACAACTCACAACAGAAAAAGAAGAGCTACAAAAGGAAGGAAACAGTAAAAGTGGAACCCCCAGAAAAATTGCTACACGAAGAAAAAAGAAAAACTTTAATTTTCAAAACGTATAACCTAAAAAGTAGAAAAATTGATAGAATGTCAGAAGAGACGATTGAAAATTGTTTAAAACAAATATGGACTGACATAGAATACATCACACGTGGAAAAAAGTTCGGCACAATAGAAGTGCGAATGGTGAACAAAGAAAAGGCACAGCACCATCCAGTGGAAACACTAAAAACTTAAGACGTGGCACTCATCCCCAATGTATATGGGAAGGAGAATATCGAAAACAAGAATTGGAAGAATCCCACCGGAGGTGGACCCCATGTAACTATGAACCTGGAGGAGAAAATCATGCTCCTCCAGGTGTTGGTTACCGACAAAATGACCTGGTACAGCCAGACAATAAATATGATCATGCAAGTGCAACCACAAACACTGGAAGAAATTCCAGAGAAAATTGAGATAGTGGATGAGTCCCTCATAGTATTTGTGGAGGGAAGAAAGCCAACGTGTTTCCAGCGTGCGAAACTTGGGCACATCCGCACCGAATGTAAAGAAGGAGAAGAAAAGAGGAGGAGGAAGAAGAAGAGGAGAAGAAAGAGAACCAAGCAGGGAACAAAAGGAAAATACATCCAACTGTGCCAGCCAGAGCTGGTCTGAGAGACAAGAGGCCGAAGAAGACAGCAAAAAGAGAGAAAGAAGAGAGTGGATTAGTAGCCTTCAACACAGAGGATACATAAGAGAACTAAGAATGAAGAAAACAGCTAAACGAGTGGATGAACAATCGGACAATTACAAAAATTACGACATTTATGATATAGATCTAAAAAGCCACACAATCCTGAAAAATAAATTCAAGAAGACTGTGGGAACAATGAGGAAGGACTTTCATTCTTCTATTTTTAATGACTCAATGATTCCAATCCCGCGAGCAAAAAAAAAAGAAGTGGTGGAGTCTCCCCCTCCACCTGATACAACGGAATAATTTAAAGATCAAAGGTAAGATATTATGGCTATTCGCATTGGTTGTGTAAATGTACGTGGCCTGATGTTGAGCTCGAAGCAAGGGCACTTCCTAAATGACATCAAGTCGTGGGATTTGGATGTAATTGTTGCTACAGAAGCCTGGTTGAAAGGACCAAGATATTTTCTCCCTCTGCTGAACAGCTACGAGAAATACGTTTCCCCATGTCGGGCGACAGGTGGAGGCAGGATGTTGGTCCTATTAAAAACAAACTGGGTTTCAGAGAAAAGGTTGATTTTTGCTGATCCAGAAGGTAGGCTGGTCATTTTGGGCTTGACTTTCAGTTGTGGCAAGACAATCAGGTTGGTTGCTATTTAGGCACCCAATATTTCTGGTCATGAAGACGTATGGCTCAGTGGTTAGAGTATCGAGCTTACGATCATGAGGTTGTGAGTTTGATTCCTGGACTGGGCTGCGTGTTGTGTTCTTGAGCAAGACACTTTATTTCACATTGCTCCAGTTAACTCAGCCATAGAAATGAGTTGCGACGTCACTGGTGCCAAGCCATACTAGCCTTTGCTTTTCCCTTGTATAATATCAGTGGCATGGAGAGGGGAAGCTGGTATGCATGGGCGACTGCTGGCCTTCCATAAATAAACTTGCCTGGACTTGTGCCTCGGAGGGTAACTTTCTAGGTGCAATCCCATGGTCATTCATGACCAAAGGGGTCTCCTCCATTTTTGGTCAAAAAAGTGAATATTTTTGTGACCTACAGAAGTTTCTAGTCACAATGCATTCTTTAGTTTTGCTAGGAGACTTTAACACAATCTGCGATGCATGCATGGATTATGTTGGCTCGACACTGGGATCTGCTAAGTCATTGTCAGCTAGCAGATCCATATAGGCTGGAACACCTGGATGCTTTGTTGTGGACATGGTCAAACAGCGACGGGTCGTCCAGATCATATATAGATAGGATTCTAATTAGAAAAGTAGACAAAAGCATAGTGAAGTGTCCACAGTTTTATCCAATCAGCAACAGTGACTACAAGATGGTTACCTGTATGCTGAACTTAGATAAGGTACATAGAAAGGGATTTGGCTACTGGAAATTCAATACGTCCCTATTGGTGATTAAGGAGTACAGAAAGTGGATTAAGATGATAATTCAAAGGGTATTAATAGATGCCATCATTAATAATAAATGGTGATACGCCCTAAAACGATTCATAAAATATGAGTCTATTAGATATAGTATAGGTTTAGTGGATAAGGAACATAAGAAAGAAAAGGGTCTAGTTAAGAACATAGAGGAAGCCATGCGGACCAGGTGAGGGTGAAGAAACTGGAATTAAACCAGAAGATACGGCACGGTGGAGGTGAGGTTTGCCACCAAAGAAGAGGCAGCCTCACATTCCACCACCATTCTGAAGTTGAACAAGGTAGCGCTGCTGCCCACGTATAGGGGAAAGTGCAGTGTTCGAATCAAAGTAGCGAGAGAGCCACCCAAAATTAAGACCGAGTGGTTGGTGGCAGCTATTCTGGTTGGCACTGAAGACAATCTGGACCTGGGACCGACAGGAGAGACAAATATGTTGAACTGGTGGGGATTCAGTGTCAAGATGTGGCTTTTTTGCCACATTTGAAGGCATAGAAACAATCCCCTACCAGATTGATATTGCAGAGGAAAGTACACTGAAAGTTGTTGTGGAGCTACATCAGCCCAATTGTTATATATGTGGAGTGAGGAGTCATATGAAGACACAGTACCCCAAGTTTGAACATACTCAGAGTGAGAAAGTAGAGGAAAGGGAACAGGAAATGGAGAAGGAAGAGAGAACTGAAACAGAGAAAGACAAAAGCTATGTTGAGTGCATCAGTGATGCAAAAGAGAAAGAAAAGATTGAGGAAGACAGAATGAAAGCGGCAAAGGAGGGGAGTGACGGATTTGTCAGCCCCAAAAGAAGAAAGAAAGCTGAAACAAGAAAACATTTACAGGGATCAGCAACAGAAACCGAGAAGAAGCCACAAAAAGGTAAGGAACAACCTAAACCTAAACATACACAAGCAGTGGACAAAAAAAAAAAAACAACAGAAGAAGAATGTAACTATAAGGGATTCCTGATAATTCATGAAAAGAGTATGGAGGTAGAAAAAAGAATAGCAAAGTGGAAAGGACTGGTGAGGCTACACAGAGAAAAATTTGACAGAGATTATAGAGGAATTCTGGTGAAGGATGGAAGGTATGATGGATTTATGGATACATTCCGTGGATTGGTGAGTATGATTGACAGGATATGGTTGCGTGACACTCTGCCGTCTGTAGTGGAATATGAGGAACTAAGAAGAATAAAGATATGAACAGTATAGAGAAAAAAAAGATGATGAAAATGTGAACTTTTTTCTTTTCAAAAAATGGAAAAAAAAGAGGAAAGACTGTCAAAAATCATGTATAAATTTAACCACTTGACTTCGGTGGTTGAGTGAGCATTGCACTTCATTTTTATCATTCTTTCAAAATTTCATTCACTTCTTTTATTTTTTTCTTCTTTGCTCGATTTCCTTTTCGTAATTTTTAGTTCCCCGATTTTGTTTTGTATTGTCTTTTGTACTGTAAAGCATCTCTATGTAGCCCTTTATGGGTAATATAAAAAGAAGTATGATGGCAACCACCAAGGAGAACATCATCTTCCTGATGGAGACATTGCATATATGGAGTATTTAATTTTTAATCCTGATCGGTAATGTACCCCTGAAACAGCCATAGATGGAACACCCTCCTATCTTCGCATCCTATTTTATTTTATTTTCTTAACCTTGATATCTTGCGTCATTTCTATCTTATATTCTAGATGTATAAGGAATTTTTAGATGATTTAGATCGTTTGCCATTTTGAAGGTTGACATTTTTACTCTTATATTTATCAACCTCTCATTTATTTTGCACTTCCTATATTTATCACGTATAACTCTTTACATGTAATCTTTATTTATATGTATTATTATGCTTTTATATTTCTTCTATATTTTTTTGTATGTTTGGTTTTATTTTTTATACCCTTGGACTGAGGACTGGCAAACCAGATGGCTGCACCAGGCTCCAATCTTATCTGGCAGAGTTTCTACAGCTGGATGCCTTTCCTAATGCCAACCACTCCGAGAGTGTAGTGGGTGCTTTTACGTACCACCAGCGCGAGGGCTAGTCAGGCGGTACTGGCAATGGCCATGCTCAAAATGGTGTTTTTTACGTGCCACTTGCACAGGAGCCAGTTCAGCAGCACTGGCAATGACCTCGCTTGAATGTTTTTCACGTGCCAGTAAGGCAACGCTGGTAACGATCATGCTTAAATGGTGCTATTTAAATGGCACAGAAGCCAGACAGCTGCTCTGGCAATGATCACGCTCAGATGGTGCTCTTAGCGCTCCACTGGTACAGGTGCCAGTCATCGAATTTGGGTCAATCATGATTGTATATATATATATATATATATATATATATATATATATAGCAAATGAAAGACAGAAGATGGAATATAAGAGAATTTCTTATTAATCATGACAATTGTTTCAACACATCTAGCATAGATTCCTCTTGGATGGGACACTCAACAACTGGTTCAGGAGCATCCGGTGGTGCAGATGTATCTCATCAGGTGATAAATAAATACTACTCGTTAAAGTAACTGTTCCGCAATGTAACTTTCTGTTTTGTAGAGAGGAAAGCAGCCAGATGGAGGAAATATCTTCATTTATACAGAAGATCAAAAATAAAATCACACATGACAAAAAGAGAAATGAACACACAATCCTGTGAGAAAAGTATTAAAAATAACCATTAACAAATATGGATGCATAAACGGGCAAGCTGCATGGCACAAGTACACTTGCTCATACAAGCATCTGCAAAAATGTGAGCATATGCACACGTGAGGTTTGGTGCACTCTTGGTCACAAAGCGAGTCATTTATCAACTTGGTGTTTATAAAAATGAAGAACTTAAAAGTAAACTTAAGTCATTCATACCTTAAAGTAAATTAAGTTAACGGTTACTCAAAATTCATTCTCACTGCATTGTGCGAAAGTACATTTATATGTGTGTAGGCATCTTGAGAGTCATTCAGAAATTCTATTAATTGTCTTCTCGTTAGTCCACAGAATAGTTTGAGCTCATTATTTGTTCAATTTTGAAACAGCATTCATTCACCATACATTATGCTTAAATAATTCCTTCCTCTCGAACAACACCTACCTCTAGCCTACTATTCTATATATCAGATCCTGATAAGGATCTGGTATTGAAATAGGGTAAAATGTAAGAGAGAACATAAATCACAATACTAGAAATCTACAAGAAGTAGATTTAGAAAATTTGTGTGATAAATTGATGAGAACAGTATCATATGAAGTAACAATATTTAATTATATCTTATGAAGTACAGCAATGGGCTGTACCTACAAATTTCCCTCCTCTGTTAAATATTTCTGCAAAACAAATATAATAGCAATAGTGACATTCTAGAATAGATACAGCCAAACATGTTTAAAATTTGAGAAGAGCAATAATAAATAATAGAAATTGCAGTTCAGTTTATGACTATATTTCCTATTACAAATGTATTTCATTTTTTTAGCAACTGTATAGTTTGACAGGAAGCCACAGAGCCTTATGAGATATTCAACCATTTAACAAAGGTAACAGCATCAATAAAATGATGCCATTGGTTTTGGAACATTTACAACTCAAACCCTTGTAAAATACAAAATAGAGAAAGTTTTCTTACTTTATCTGCTGGGGACGGTAAAGGTGAATTAGAAACCATTCCAGTATTATAGTCAGGAACTGAAGAATCAGTATGAATACGAGATAACCGTGCCCGAAGATCAGCATTTTGTCGAAGTAACTACAATTGAGAGAAAAGACTGAACATTTAAAAAACATTCTCATAAGGTAAAAATATTTGAAAATAATTACCATAATAATTATTTTCAATGTTGTTACAAAGATAAAAAAGGAAAAAGTTTATATCTTCTTTATCTTTTTTTAAGAATATTTCTATGTGAGATGGACTGGAGTTTTACCCCAATGAACAACATAAAAATACATTAGTATTGAATATTCTTTTAGATGATAGTAAAAAGAATTTTTAACTAAAACTTTCAAAACTAGATGACATAAATAAATAAATGTACAGAGGGAAATTCAAACGCATTTGGTTTTACAGTGCAATTAGGTTCCATGAAGATTTTGCATACATATATGAATCCATATATTTTTCTCTTGCTAACCTACAATATATTAGTATTCCAGCAAATGAGGTTAGCTCTCTCTCTCTCAACACACAGCCACACCTGCGACTTACCACACAGACACACCAAATATATATGTACATCATATAAATATGCTACTTTACCTTTGGTATTCAAGTACTATTTTTAGTGCTTACTCTTGTATATATATATATATATATAT
>NC_068990.1:70732361-70736891 GCF_001194135.2 Octopus bimaculoides
TATATATATATATATACTACAAATGTGGAAAATCAGTGTGTGTTTGTTTGTGGCGTTGTTAGCTAACTCTTCCTACATCGTTTTATTGATTTTGATGATACTTGACACGTGGTTAGAACTCATGTCTGGAAACCTCATGACATACTTAGATTGTTGAAAAAAATCGATAATGCAGTCTCTGGAAGGGACCTTTATATCTACCTTATATAAGTAATTTTTTTTAAACACCCAAGGGAAATAAGTCATACCACCGACTCAAATATTTTTTAAACACTCAAGGGAAATAACCCATTTCATTGTTTATGTTTGATTACTTTGAACCAACAATCAGCCAACCTAATTCTGCATTTCACTACTCACAGTTTCGAACTGCTAAACATTATTATTGCACTTCCTTAATTTGAATTTCTTCATTCATACATTTTTTACATACATACTTTTATAAATGTCCATTACTCCGATAATTCTGCATTTTTACAGTTACACTTTCTCCATGACAATAGGTAAATTTTTTTTCCACAATGCATTTGTAGTGGCTTCATGCAGGCATAGCATCGATTCGATCCTCGATTGCCAAATTTCACTAAACACTTCAACGGCGCTTTTATCACGGTAAAACAATAGTTTTTCTATGAATGACAGCAGTTATACATTTCCCAGATGCCTCCGCTAAGCAGAATAATGTCTTTGCCACTTGACCCTTCTAACCTCTTCTAGGCCACCAGAGGCTGGAATGGAGATAACAGACCTCCAACGAAATCATTTGTTCTCAACAATATGTCTATCCTTCTGGCTGTTCTTCGATAGTTATAAAAACAAGAACTCCGTAAGCTAAATGCAGTTACTGACAGTGACCACCAGTGATTGTGAACGTTATTATTGCACTTTCTTCTAACACTTCATTCATATAGTTCTATACATATATTACCTTTAATAAATTAGCCTTCATAAAGTTCACCTTTAAAATTCCACGAGTCAGAGTACAACTGGGTGCTTCTACTTCACTAGCTGCTCTAATGCAACAATGGCAATCTCAAGTAAGTCTCTGATTCATTATGATTCATATTTACAAAATAAAACAATTATTCTTCGTCTATTTTAATTCAATATCTAAACAGTTACATACATACTGCTGTAATTTATTTACACATTGCATTAATAGACATTTTTTCAGCATCCCCAAATAACTAAATGCTGCCAATGCATGCAGGGTTTTCAATTAAATTTCATTACACTATGAATGCCCATAACTCCGACATTGAACATATAACTCAATTGATACTGTGCTCCACACTAATGATGCTGTTCATTACCTCGTTGAATTCCTCAATAGTCTTGCACCTTCAAGTCTACCACCGCATGAATTGCATCTAAAGGTTGGAGCCCCAGTTATGCTTTTAAGAAACCTTGATCCTCCAAAATTATGCAATGGCACAAGACTTATTATCAAAAAATTAATGCAGACAGTGTTGGAGGCAACAATACTGACTGGGAAAGCAAGTGGTGAAGATGTTTTCATTCCAAAAATTCCTTTGATTGCTGCCGACACACAAATTGATTTCAAAATGCTACAATTCCCACTGAGATTAAGATTTGCAATAAGCATCATCAAAGCACAAGGTCAGACATTGGAAGTGGTTGGCCTTAATCTTGTAGGACCTGCTTTTTCTCACGGACAGCTCTATGTCGGACGCTCTAGAGTTGGAAATCCGGAAAATTTATTCATCTATGCACCAAAACCAAAAACATTGTGTATCACGAAGGCCTGCAAGACTGAAATTTTGGAACAAAGATGCCTCTCCCTCTGACAACCTCTCTTGCCAACCTACGACAACCTTCCTCACCAACCTCCAAAAACCTCTATTGACAACCTCCGACAATCTCTCTCGCCAACTTCCGACAACCTCCAAAAACCTCTGACAAACTCTCTCACCACCCTCCGACAATCTTTTTCACCAGCCTCCGAAAACCTCTCTTGCCAACCTCCAGCAATCTCTCCCTCCTCTAGCTGACAGTTTTTGTACATTTTCTTAATGGAAAATACACCTTTTGTGGCATTTATAACGAAATAGCTTTCTTATATCAGAGTAATAAGGCATTTCAATAGAACATCTTTACCCCCAGGAATTACCAGGTACACCAGCTAGTATAAACATATATATATGGGGTTAGTAGCCTGCACTCTTAACTACTATGCCATATGCATAGTGGTTAATCCAATTGTACTAAATAGTGCAGAATTAATCCACTTGTACTAAGTAGTGCACTTAGTTTTGCTAAGAAATTTTTTTACCTAAGTTTAAGAGAAATTAAAGATATTTTGGAAGCTAGGAAGTCTATCATTGTATTCAATAACAAGTACTGGGCCAGAACAAATACTACCAATTATTTTGACATAACAATGGGCTCAGCTGATTCAGCCTAAGTTACTTATTTAGCGGGTATTTAAATACTACATCATTGCCACAATGAATTCCTGGAAATTAAAGGCGGTCTCTATAGAGTTGATGCACTATTTTTGATAAATAGTAAGTCCAATAGAAAAATAAACCTATATATAAAAAAGTAACATAATTTTTTCAAAAGATTTGGTTTATCTATCTAGATGTAAATCTGAACCTTGTTATTGACCTATACAGTCCCTATCATAAGTCAAATAGTAGCTTAAAAAACATTAACTTTCACAATAACCATCCTAAAGCTTTGACAAGAAATCTGGTTGATAACATTTTGAAACACGTTTCCTAATTGTCATCTAATGAGGAAATCTTTAATAATAATATAGAATACTATAATAATGTACTTAAAAAGGCAGGATACTGGAATAGTATAGTATACTGTAATAAGAATGAGAACTACATCAAATCTTATTATAATAATGGAAAACTGATTGACAATGAAGTGGGTGAATATAATAGTAGAAAGATATCCCATTTATTTGTAAATAGTAATGATATGATTAACAATAGCATTAATATTAAGAAGAACAAGAGTAGTAAATATACCCTGAATAAAAATAAATATTTAAATAAACTTAGGTCTAACGATAATAAATATACGCCATATGACAATCTAAATACACCCAATGATGTTAATTATAATGAAAATAATTATATTTGGTTTATCATTCCTTATGCATGACAAATAAAAATGAAACTGGTCAAGCTATTTTACAGATCTATATCGAAGCACTTTAATAAAGAACATAAATATTATAAAATAATTAATATTAAAAGGATTAGAATGGGATTTTCAGTACCTAAAACTTTGTTTAGAATTATCTCCTCCTTCAATAATAAAAGTTTGGACAATTTTTATAACAAAAGAAAAAATAACAATAATATTACAGATAATGATCTAGCTAGGAACTGTGATTGTAGATATAAGGATAAATGTTTATTTAATCATTTTTGCTTCCAGAATAATATTGTATATAGATGAAGGGTGGATTCGGAACAAAAACATTATTTTTACATAGGGTCTACAGAAAATTTTATTAAAAAATGGATAGCTAACCAGATCACTTTAGGAATAGAGACAGATTTAACAGTACTAGTCTAAATAAACTAATTTGGGAATTGAAGGATAGTAAGAAATCTTACAAAATAAATTGGAAAATACTTAGTCATGCTAGATCATATAAAATTAATGATGCTAGATCATATAAAATTAATGATGCTAGATGCAACCTGTGAATAGATGAATTATATCAGATATTAACATTTAAGAAGAAATTGCTTAATGAAAGACGTGAGAGTGTTCCATCTTGTACACACTATTCTAAATACGTGTTTAGAAAATTTTATCAAGTGCGTATATCTGTACTCGTATGTTTATAAGTGTACATATATCTGTATATATGAATAAATATATGTTCGTGTTTATGCATGTAAGCGCTTGTATACAGACATATGTTATTTTAATTTTTTTTCTTATATTTATATCTGATGCCATTGATATATAGTTTTGCATATCTATGTGCTTCAGTGTGTATATAGGAAAGTACATGTATATGTGTAAATATGTATATGTAGATATGTGTATGTGTATATGCATGTGTGTGTGTGTGTATATGTATATATATATGTGTGTGTGTGTCTGTGTGTATTTGTATGGCTATGTGCATAGGTATGGATATGTATATTTATGTATATATGTGTGTAGATATGTATATCTGTGCATGTATGGATGCGCATTGGCCCAGTGGTTAGGGCAGCGGACTCGCGGTCACAGGATCGCGGTTTTGATTCCCAGACCAGGTGTTGTGAGTGTTTATTGAGCGAAAACACCTAAAGCTCCACAAGGCTCTGGCAGGGGATGGTGGCAAACCCTGCTGTACTCTTTCACCACAACTTTCTCTCACTCTTACTTCCTGTTTCTGTTGTGCCTGTAATTCAAAGGGTCAGTCTTGTCACACTGTGTCACGTTGAATATCCCCGAGAACTATGTTAAGGGTACGCGTGTCTGTGGAGTGCTCAGCCACTTGCACGTTAATTTCACGAGCAGACTGTTCCGTTCATCGGATGAACT
>NC_068990.1:70737552-70738551 GCF_001194135.2 Octopus bimaculoides
TATGGAAGTCTCTATATTAATATGTGTATATGTGTTCATATAACTTACTGTTAATGCGGGTGTATGTATGTATATCTGTATATATGTATATATATATGTGTATATGTGCATGTGGATATTTGTGTGTGTGTGTGTGTGAATGATGGTTCTCCAGAGGACCATCATGGTTTCATTATCTCTAGTTCTGAATGTTCTCAGGATCCAGCCAGCTAGTTGCACTTTATGGCCATCTTGGTAATGTGCACTTGGAAAGAGGTATCATCACTCATGTCAATACCCAGGTCCCTCACTGATTTAGTCTCTGGGATTATAATTCCTGTGGACCAGTGTACCCTGTAAGCTTCATATTCAGTTTTGGACACAAGGCCTGGAATTTTTCAGCATTAAACTGCATATTATTCTCCTCAGCCCATCTGTAAATTGAGTCCAAATTCTGCTGCAGAGGTGCAACATTGCTGGGGTTCTGTATTTTCTGTGAATCTTTCGTATCGATGCATAGCTGGTAAGGGTAGCTATCCTGGCAGTTGAAGGCATATCTGAGAGGGCCACTATGAAAAGCAGTTGTTCCAAGACAGTGCCCTGTGGAACAACACTCACTATTTGTGTTTGCATTAAGGTGGCTCCATTGTCCACTACTGCCTGACTTGTAGCTTTCAGAAAGTCAAGTAACCAGTCTCTAAGTTTTCCAGCTATACCGAGATCATGCAGTTTGCGGCATGTCATACCGTGATCCACGTTGATAAAAGCTTTTGCAAAATCAAGGTATATTACGTCTGCATTTGAAGTGTTGAGTAATTGTCTCAACAGCCAGTCATAATGCTACAAGAGTTGGCAGCTCCTACCTGGTCGAAAGCCATGCTAGGTATCAGTCAGTAAGTTATTTTCTTCAAGGAATGCAATGTATTCCATCATAAATATATATATTTATATATACCATATATATATATATATATATATATATATATATATATATATATACACACATAAAATATATATATA
>NC_068990.1:70740561-70748316 GCF_001194135.2 Octopus bimaculoides
AAGAGCCAGTCCGGGGGCACTGGCAACGATCTCGCTCGAAAATCCTTACACATGTCACGGGGACAAGTGCCAGAAAGGCGACGCTGGGCACAGGTGCTATCCCGATTTCGCTTGCCCCAATAAGTCTTCACAAGCTGAGTTTCGTGTCCAATGAAGGAGACGACGTTGGCATGGGCGCCAGTCGTCAAATTTAGTTCGATTTCACTTGCCTCAACAAGTCTTCCCAAGCAGAGTTTAGTGTCCAATGTAGGAAAGGTACGCATAAGTGGGCTGGCTACACACCTGGCAGAGGCCTTGGATTTAGGTCTCACTTGGCTTGCTGGGTCTTATATATATATATATGTATTATAAATATATATATATATATATGTATTATATATATATATTATCTATATATGTATCATATATATATATTATATACATGTATATAGATAAATATATATATGGCCTCAAATCTCACCTGCGAAACCATGGAAAACAAACTTCAACCAGCTATTCTGACTATATGTCTGTGCACACATTTGAATGTGGTGTGTGCCAGGGGGCTTGCAAATCCAATGGGGGTCTTAAAAGACACATGCAATTTTAAAAATGCATATCTTTAAAGACAGTATAGTATACATATAATATATATCTATATAGTATAATGAGGAAAATTACTTATTAATTAGTCATGAGTATGTACCTTTTTCTAAAAGAAAGCAATTAATGTCTACATTCTCTAGAAAATTTTAAAATTCTAATTTTAATATAGTTTTTATCAAAATGTGATTTTTAAGTACTTTTATAAATTGAAGATTTCAACTATTTAATTTAAAAAAAAAAAACCCAACTTTAATTCACTGCATGATAGTATTTTATTAAATCTTACACTACTTCCTTCTCTCTTTCTTTCCATCTCTTCATTTACCACCTCTGTTACTAATACTCTTCTTTCTTTATCATCATAACTTTTACTTCTTTAATTCTTATCCTTAGTGTCTTTCCTTGCAACTCTCTCTCACATACACACATCCATCCTTATTCATTAAAAATAGGTGATTACAAAGTTATATCAAAATTACACAGAAATATTTTATTTCAAGTTTCATTCTGTTATACATAAATGTGTAAGCCCTGGTCCTTTGAATAATGAAGACCTTGATTAATTTCTGTGTCAACACCATTAACTCTATGTCTATTGTTAGATAATATATTGATTTCATTTAACATATTGATTACAATACAATAATACAATATACATACTACACTATTTGTTTCCATACTAGAATTTTTCAATTCATCTTATACAAGTAGAAACACTGACCTTGGGGTGGTGTTTTTGCTATTATATTTAAAAGACATATACAGTATTAAAATAGACACATCTTTACAAACATATACAATATTAAAATAGATTTATCTTTACAGACATACACAGCTTTAAAATAGACATATCTTAACAGATATATACTTTTTAAAAGTATACATAACTTTACAAGTACATAAAATGACCACTGAAAATTTCTTTTTTATAATTGAATTATCACTATCTACTTTTCCATACTTGAATAGGTCAGATGGAGTTTACTGAGACAAATTTTCCACAGCCAGATGCCTTTTCTGTTACTAACCCTCACCAACTTCTAAGCAAGGTAATATTTCCTCATGGCCAGACATGCTTTGGCAGGATATTGGAAATGAATGATACTGCTTGTACGACAGTAACAAACATTTACAAGTATCATGCTATGTCAAGACAAAAACCCCTCTCACGTATGTGTGTGTTTGTGTACATACAATGGGTTTCTTTCAGTTTCCATACACCAAATCCACTCACAAGGCTATCATAGGAGACACTTAACTAAGGTGGGAGTGAACCCAGAACCATGTTGTTGGGAAGCAAACTTCTTAATTGCACTAAGCAGTAATTTGTATACTATTGTACACTATTAATAAATATACTAAGCTATAAGTTAGTTGCTTTTTGTTTTATGACACCTCCTAAAAATTCTCAGAACGGAATGATCTGCTCCAATCTTAGTAAGAATGTAACCAAAGGAAAAGAAGTGAGTAAAACGTTAATGTTTTTGCTGACACAACCTAATTTCTGGAATATAATTTCTTTTTCTAGTAACAACAACAGTGCATAATATGTAGAAAAAATGCAGTGGGGATGAAGGAAAATGAATGAAGTGATAGAGTCAGTGAGTTTGAACGAAAAATCACAATGCCAAAAGAGAGAAAAGTAGTTATCAGTGAAAGATTTTACAACCAAGCAAGTGACATTTTAAAAAATATGGTCCCAACTATTTCTAACTTGAGAGTTGATAGCAGGATACATTGTTCTACTGCAGATATTTTAATAGCAAACTGCTATTTAGATAACAAGTCTAGTGAATTTAACTGATGTTTCAATTAAAAAGTTTTATTTTTGAAGTTGAAATTACTGTGCAAATTTTGTTTTATGAAACTTATTTAATTAATAAGAAAACTAGAATTGATTATGATCTAAAAATAATTGGTACACAATAATAATATAAGAGTCTTCGTAATTAACAAAAATCATTCTTTAAGTATACAAAACTACAGTAAATAGTGACGATAACATTAAGCAAGAAATATATAAAGTATTTGACAGCATACAGAGAAGAAAGATTAAGTGGGAATAAATTGAGGAGTTGATCTGAAAGCAATAAAGGTAAAAGACACAACAAAGAAAACAACATGGTTTGTCCTGAAGTAGATAGGATAAGCACAAAATAAGATATAACATGACATTATGAAAGATTACAGTGAATATTGAACAGCAATATTGAACAGAGGTCTATTTTGATGCAAGATAAAACAAGAAGAAAAAGGACGTCTCCCAGAGATGTGTAATATTTAGTTTGTATATATTTATGCAGTGAAATCATGCCAGTAGAGAAATGGGAAAATATTTATCTAAAGCTATAATTGGGTAAATACAAGAAAATCAGGAGAATAATCTGCTTACCGATTCAGAAACATCATCACAATTCTAAGTCAGGAACCGTAGCAGATAGAAAAGAACTCAGTTATTTTATATATTTTTATATATTTTACTTATATAAAAGAAAACACACACTATTTTGTTATTTATCTCAGAATAATTAGATAAAAAGATAATAAATATGCAATAAAAACTATTGCATATGTTATATGTGATTAAAAATAATGTCCAATTGTTTCCTTTTCCTGCTTCTTCTACTGCAATTTACTGTAAAGGTTTCTACTCATCAAATAAACCAGTTCTATGCTACCATTTCTTAAATCATTTAAAAATCTTTCCCTCATCCTATATCTTTATGGGGTTTCACCTGATATTGTATGCTATACCTTTTGTCCAAAATAAGGATTACATAACATGGGAACTCTATGCTGATATATTTTTTTGTAATCATGTTATAACAGAAGAGAAATTATGAAAAATATTAATGTCTTATTCTTGCTATTAGTTCTAGTATCATGCTATGTCAAGACAAAAACCCCTCTCCCATATGTACATGAAATGGCAAGTTAGTACTCTTTCTGCTAATTTTAATTGTGTTAATTTAATATGGAAAGTATATATACATATATATCCATGAATAAGAGAAATGGCAGAGTAGATAGATACTATAGTGATACTAAACATATCCTGTTGGTTCTTGAGTAAAATGAATCATTGGACATCACACTTAATTCTTAACTAAACAGGCATTCTATCAAAACTAATAAAAAAAGAAAAAAAAACTGACCTAACAATGTACACATCACTAAACAGGGGTCTTGCATGCTCTCTGTCTGTCTATCCCATTGTATTTAAACCCACCACAAAAATACATCTTAATAGAAGTCATCATCACGAAGGAAGATTTAAATGTCCACTGTGTTGTTGTTGTTGCTTTGATTGAACAAATGTAAAGTGTTTCAGCTCTGACTGTACAATTTTTAGAAAGATTAGTTCAGACAGTATATGTAAGACTACATTATCCAGTAGTGCCCTTCATTTTTAAAGACAGGTTATGATCTAAGCGACTGATATTTTGAGCAAATCAAATAACTATATAAAGACTCCCACACTGGTGACATATTTACTGTATTTGTAACTGTGGCCATAGATGTGTAAGTTGTATTATACAAACAGGATTTTGTTAAATATTCAGTTAACTATAATGTAAATTTTAAGAAAGTTGTCTATTTCTTGGGTGAAATAGTAAGCTAAACTGATTCCATAAAAGTCAGTTTAAAGCAGTGATTCTTAAACAATATACTGAAGCACAATGGTGCATTATTAAAAACCATGAAGGACATGTAGGTATACCTTAAATTTTTTTAGTTATAATTTAAAGGTTTATAAAATCCAAATTATTGCTTGGATGTCTTCAAAAACCTAATTTTATTATCATACACATATATAATTAATAAACCAAATATGCAATAGTTTTCAATAGTTTAATTAAATTTTTAAATTTTAAAACAGCACCTTTTCGCTGAAACTTGCTTTTAGATTACATATGTGACTTTCTTAATTGACCTCCATTGTTCCATGAAATCAAAAGGATTTGGAATCACTGCTTCAGAGATATATAGCAACAAAGAACTAAAGTCTCCAATAGAATAGAAAATGAAATACTATTCTGAACTCCATATTGTTGTAAATTTTCTAGTCCACTACACAACTGATGTTCTATCAATTATGTAAAATATAATTTTATATTTTGATATAGGACCTTCGTATCCAAATGGTTTTACTTCTTCCATTTTTTTTTTCCTTTTTCAATTTTAAAAAATAATGCTAATTCATGTTACTCACAGCACCATTTATAATTTTAAACACACTTTACAAACAGCTATGGGTGTAATTATGCCCACATTCCTTTGCACTATATAAACCCAGTTCTATATTTAAGAGATGAGGAATTATGTACATTATCTACATTTGATAGATATTTGTCCTCATCTTGTTTGTTGTTAACACAATGTTTTAGCTGATATACCCTCCAGCCTTCATCAGGTGTCTTGGGGAAATTTCGAACCTGGGTTCTCATTCCTAAGGTATTTTTCGATGTTGTTGTTGTTATTATTATTATTATTATTATTATTATTATTATCATCATTATTATTATTATTATCATTATTATTATTCAGGTCCCTACTTGGAATCAAACTCGGAATCTTGGGGTTAGTAGCCTGCGCTCTTAACCACTACAACATATGCCCGTAATAATAATATCGAAAAAAACCTTAGGAATGAGAACCCAGGTTTGAAATTTCCCCAAGACACCTGATGAAGGCTGCAGGGTATATCAGCCGAAATGTTGTGTTAACAACAAACAAGATGAGGACAAATATCCATCAAATGTAAATAATGTGAATAATGTATATATAAATCCCTTTCTAAACAAATTAATTGTTATTTTTAAAATGAAATAAATAAACAATTAAAATACAAGTGCTAGATAAACAAAGAAACATAACATTTTGGATTATTTAGAATATATTCTAATATATTTTTATAGAGCACAAATACACACTTTTAGAACTGGAAAAAAAAACAATAAAGCTATTTTACAGAAGAAATGGGAAAAAAGCAATAAAATGTTTACCTCAGCCATTGATTCTTTGAGGGAGCTGATATTGTTACTATTGTTTTGAGCAATAACATTCTGTTCAAGAGCTTGTTTCAAACGATCTCTTTCTGTGGATACCATTCTAACCAATGACTTGAGTATGTCATGAACTAAAAAGGAAGGAAGGAAAAATATTAGTGGAACATTTAAACTTTTTTCTCCTTTCCATTGCCATATATGGAATAATGATATACACTATTGATGGGCTTCAATTAATTTTGAGAATAATCAAGAATTATTAGGAATTTATAAGTTTTTCATTATTAAACCAGTGTTTAGAACATGATAAAAAATAAAAAAAAATTAAAATCCATGAAAACAGAAAAGTTTTGTATTATGGCTCCAGGTGAAGATTTGGGGAGGCTGACTAGTATGAAAAGAGTTAAATTATGTTACAAACAAGATAATTCACCACAAAATAATAAGGTAGACTCCAACAAAACTGTATCAAGAAAAGGGAATGAACGAAATTTTGGTTAAAATTATATTTAATAATTTTAAATGGGAAATGTATGAGAACCCAATGTTGGGATGAATGGTTATGCTTATGCATAAAATATGTGTGTGTGTGTGCACGCGTATATATATATATATATATATATATATATATATATATATATATATATACATACACGCACACAGAAAAACAAGACGAAGACAGGTGTATGAACAACAAGCAGGTGTATTAGTTTGACGCTTGGGAAAATGAAAAAGTCTTTTACATTTCAAGCCTACGCTCTTCAACAGAAAGGAATAAGAGAAAATAAACAGAGAGAGAATGAAAAAGACCTGTAGATTTAGCAGTCAAGCATGGTGAATGATTAGAAAAAACTCTGAAAGAAAATTTTGGAAGAAAGGGAGATAATAGAGTGCTGGTGATCCCAAATGAAGGTGCATGTGTATGTGAGAATGGTGTGTGTGAATGTGTGTGTATGTGTGAATAGGGGCTAGTGACTTTGATATGTGTAAGTGTGTGCGGCTCTAAACATGCGGCTGGTCATATAGTGGTATGTGTGGTGACGCAATTGAAGATTGTGTGTGGGTGTGTGGATGATGGTGTGTGGTGTGGGTGCTGGGAAGTGACCACTGCTAGTGTGTGAGGAGTGGTGTCGGGTGTGGGATGGGTGTGTGTGGGGGGTTGGTATCAATGAGGAGAGGAGGTGGATAGGAGTGAAGAAAGGAAGCAGGTGCTAGATGAAGAGAGGAGGGGGCTACTGACGATATATATATATACACATATGTTGTCAGTAGTTCATATATCTGAAAAAGAAGTACACTCTAAGAAATTGAAGCAGTAATATATTTTTTAGGGAGTTAATTGCTATGGCTAATCATAGAGTGACCATTAGTTTTGCCTCTATAAAGCTTGGCCATATAAGTGACTCATCAGACTCTTATGAATTGCCTTTACAGCTAAGCAGTTTATATGTGCAAAACCACACACTAGATATATACTACTGGTTTCTTTCAGTTTTTGTCTACTAAATCAACTGACAAGGCTTTGGTATAATATAAGATATTTACCCAAAATTCCTTGTAGAGTGACTGAACCTGAAACCACTACATTAAGGAGCAAGTTTCTTAACCACATAGTGACACCCGCATCTAATATTTTGTAAAAATTAGAGAAACTACATCAGTAAAGTAAAATGATGACTCACCAGATTGTGCTCGATTCAGAAACATTTCTCTCAACTTAATTTCTTTGATTCGTTGTTCATGATTGGTAAGTGAGGAAAATTCAGAAATGCTATGTGGTCGGCTTTTTTCCTGTTCATATGTGATCAAGTTAGGGTTGGAACAGCTAAGGTGTATCCGATCAGGTGTCACAGACAGAACATTGCGGTCCTGTGGAGAAGCAGCTAAAACATTGGAAGAACCTGAGACCTGTTAAGAAAAATAAGTTTAATACATTTACTATCACATATTGAAACTTTAGAGAAACTAATCATTAACAGTGATGCTTTGCATTAAAAGAAACATGTTGCAACATATACTGGGTAACAGAAATGCGAGCTGCTCAAACTGCAACATTTATCATACTCTCACTTATATATATATATGTGTATGGATATATATATGTGTGTGCATATGGATATATATATATATATATATATATATATATATATATATATATATA
>NC_068990.1:70750188-70757249 GCF_001194135.2 Octopus bimaculoides
ATATATATATATATATATATATATATATATATATATATATATATATATATATATATACATATATATTTATATGTGTATATATATATATATATATATATATACCCACACACATATTTATATATATATTTACATATAAGGAGAGTATTTTCAATCCATTGTATAATGAGCAACGTAAACATACATGCGCAAAGTAAACTTGCAATTAAAAATAATACATTGCAAAATCCTACTTTGAATGTCCATAGAAGCTGTCTATATAAATAATAATATAAAAGCAGTAGAGTGGTAATAATGGTAGAGTTTCTGCCAGACTACATGCCTTCAATATTTAGTTTCAGAGTTCAAATCAGCTTGAGCCCACTTTGTCTTTCATCCCTCTTGAGGAGGAAAACTGTTAACCTAGGTTTGATTTAATCAACTACGTCCCTTTCCCTTGAAATTGGTAACCACTAGTTGAATGTAAGAGATTAATCTTTCTAATTAAGGAAATATATTTAATTGAATTAATTGGTTGTATATAAGTGATATTTATTTAATTAAGCCTTTATGGCTAAAAGACAAAGTGACTCAGGCAGATTTAAGAACCAATACTGGAAAGAGTCAAACTTTACTAAACACTACAGTGCATTCAGTCCACTGCTCCACTGTTATTGCCAACTAACAACCATTGGCAACAATTGGTTAAATGATTTCATCAACAAAGAATTATTTTACTATTCCAATTAATCCTCTAGTCTGGGGAACCATTATTTAATCAGCTACACAGCCTAAACTTTATTTACACAAAAATACAAGCATTTATAACATAGTGGCTAAATAACTTAACAGCAAGATGTGTAAAGAGGAATCACTGAATTAGGAAAATGTTCTTATAACATATCATAGAAATGATTAATTCTGGTCATTTTTATTTAGGCTTGACGTTCCTATATGGTTAGAGTGAGGAGATATATTTAGAATTTACTTGTAAAACGAAACTCAAAATAAAAATCACTAAATCTTAAATACATTTGTTTTCAAAACTAGAACCAACACATGTTAAAATGTAAATAACAGAATATTAAAAAAAAAAAATGTGTGTGTGTGTGTGTGTGTGTGTGTGTGTGTATAGATACGTCTTTTATCTTTTACTTGTTTCAGTCATTATACTGTGATCATGCAGGGGTACCGCCATGAAGAATTTTTAGTCGAATGAATCAACCCATTACTTATTTTTTTAAGCCTGGTACTTATTCTATTGGTCTTTTTTGCTGAACCACTAAGTTATGGGGACACAAAAACACTAACACCAGTTGTCACGTGGTGATGGGGGAATTGAGACACAGTGGGCTTACAGTTTTCATCTACCAAATTCACTCAAAAGGATTTGGTCTACAGTAGAGGACATTTGCTCAAGGCACTACACAGTAGAACCATGTAGTTGGGAAGCAAACTTCTTACCACACAGCCATGCCTGACCTCTCTCTCCCCATATATATATATATAAATATCTTCATAATTGTCATTGATTAATGTTCATGTTTCATGCTGGCATGGGTTGGACAGTTTGACAGGATAAGATGGATCCAAGGACTGCATTGTACTCCAGTGTTTACTGGTTTCTATGGCTGGATATCCTTCCTAATGCCAACCATTTTACAGCATGTATTGGGTGTTTATTTCATGCCACCAATACTAATGAAGTTATCATGCAGCTTACAAGACAATGAACCCTCAGATGGGTAAGGGTCAGCTTTATGCTGGAAGATGAGTAGGAGAGGAAGGGATAAAGCATATTCTTGTTGTAGAGAGCTACATGGTTGCTCCCATAAGATAAATAGTGGTGGTTAGGTGTTCAGGTGGCCTCTTAAGGTAAGAGAAGAGTAGAAGGGAGTGGGAACAGGGGAACTAGAAGTGAGAGTTGGGTGTTTCCAAGAGCATATGGGGGTGATGAAAACAAGGAGACGGTGGATGCAGGGAATGATGGATAAAGGAGTAGGGGATAACTGGAAGTAAAGGTATGGGGGATGATTATATAATGCATCAATTGTGAAAGGTAGAGGGATGCAGAAGAGAGTGAGAAAGGGGAGCAGCAGGATAGCAATGATGATACAGTTGACTGCATGCATTTGTGTATGTGTGTGTGTATGTGTGTGTGTGTGTGTATATATATATATATATATATATATTCACACACACACACACATATACATGCATTCACCCTCCATATTTTTAAGCAGTCATGGTCAGGTTTTTGGGAACTGACGATACGCCATACATCTAAACCCTTAATGGACAGGAAACTTAACGTAATTCCATAAACCAGCCTTCCCTGTTTATACACATATGTACAGACATGCACATACATACATACATATCATCATCTTCATTTTAACTTCCACTTTTCCATACTCACATAGGTTGAACAGAGTTTGTTGAGGCAGATTTTCTACAATCAAATGTCTTCCTCTAGTCAATCCTCACCTATTTCCAAGTAAGGTAATATCTCCATATGGCCAGACTTGCTTTCACAGCAAATTGGAAACAAAAGATGTTGTTTGTATGGCAGTGACATTCATTTACAGTTAGCCTTTGATGTAAAGACAAGGAGACACTAACACACACATCCATGCACACTGACACACATTCACACATATATATTTATGTATAACAGGATTTTTTCAGTCATTGTCTACCAGATCTACTCATGAAGCTTCAGTCAGCACAGAGCTACAATAGAAGTCACTTGCTCAAAGTAACACACACACACACACACAGTATCTCCTTATTAGTTAATCTGACAATTCATTAATGAATAAAGAACAGACTCCTACTATAGTTAAATATTAGTAGTTACAAAAGTTATAACATTTGGAACTGAAAAAAGCAAGTAAACACTGTGCATATTGGTTCAACCATTTAAGTCTAGAGGAGCCAAACTGTGGTGCATAAGGGTAGAACTTTTTTTTCATAAAGGGTGACAGTTTAAATACTCAAAGAGTTTAACTTTAGTTCAAGAAGTAAATACTGTATTCTAGTAGACAAATCTAAGATTTCAAGAAAAATAATCATTAAAAGTTTGATTTCAACTATTGACTAAAAGGATACATACATAATGAAGAATCTAAATTAAAAAATGACCTTGTTTTATTAAGAAGATAAATAACTTATTGCTTAATGTTGCATTTAAACACGCTGTCATATGCTATATACATGCACACTATACTTATATGCACATACATTCATCTATTTGAGATCTTAAATACCATTTATAATTATATAAAATATAGACTTGCTAGAAAGTTATGAAATTGTATGCTAGCAACTAAGAATCATACATTATTTATAGAAATAACTGTTAAATGGATGAATTTACATTGAGATAATGATGGTAGGTAGACAATCTATACTGAGAGAATAGAACTTCTTCAAAGTAACATTTTAAATGAATGCATATCTATTTCCCAAGAGTTTGTCTGCAATTAGATATGATCCAATATTTATTATCATATATATATATGCACATAATACACACTGCAACAATAGAATACTTAATTGTTGAAGATAATTTTACCAACAAATATGTTATTTTCAATATATAAATAAACCATAGATATTTTAAAATTATTTCATAATTTTAACTAATATGTTGGAAAGAAATTATGCCTTATCCTCAATCGTAAGCCCATTTGTTATATTTCTACCAGAAACAAAGAATAAACTTCAAAAATGACTATCTATTTAAAACATAAATCTACAAGATATCAACATAGAATAAGAAAATACTTCTAATTTTCACTTCTTTTTGTGTTTGTTATATAAACTATACAAGGTATCTTGGTAAAAACTATAAACTGTCTTTATAGATTCTGAGGGAATCATCGTTGTCATATTGGCAAAAAAAAAAAAAAAAAAAAAAAAAAAAAAACCTTCCAAATTATAACATCTATTCCAACACATGATTTCAAAACAAAATTATTTGCCAAACATATAGAAGAAAAAGAAAAAAAAAACAATAAAAAAAAGAAAATATAAACAGTTATTTGTGAAAAGGGTTAGCATATGAAATAAAAGTATGAATGGATAAAGGAAACAAAACTGAAAATTGTTTTAGGCCTGTTTTCATCTATGCTTCATTCAAAACATTAATGCATGCCAAACACTACCCTTATGCTTTAAATGAATTATCATTGATTTGAAACTGATAAAGAAATTTCTAATTGTTTAGAAATTACAGATAAAAGAAATAATATTGACTGCAAATCTCTTAACCTGTACACATCTGAAGAAGACTTTCTGAAAGTTAATTTGGATGATTTTGTAACAAATACATTCAGAGAAATATAAAGTTAAATGATGAAGAAAGCATAGACATATCTTTCACAAGCAGAAAACATGGACATCATGCAAAGTTTACTATATACATGCAGTACACTTCTATCAGCTAGACAATGTATATTCTTTTAATTACCAGCTGCAAAGGCCAACACGGTGTTCAAACAAAACACAAAATTTTTAATTTATACTAGAAACTATTAAAGCCAACACGAATCTCAGCTAGAATTATGGATATAATTTTAGTGTTACTATATTTAAATTAGATTTATCTTTTTCTAAATTACCATTAAGCATAAATACCATTAAGCACAAATATCATTAATTTATTTTAGATTGTAAAAGTGTATTATATTTAATTTTAAATTCAGCCAACACCCTCATAATTTTATGGTGATGCTATAATTTTCACAAGTTAGTCCCTTCTGCATAGACTTATTAATCCTCATTTCATTTCTAATACTTGTGTCTATGTTACCACTTCTTTCTATATTGAAAGAGACGGCAATTGAAAGTATGTAATTTTTTATCTTTGAAAGTAAAAAATTCTGATAAAAAGTTTTGACTGCTTAAATTGTATGCACAAAATATAAAATAAGTTTTAACACTTCCAATAAACAGTATCATAGGAATTGGTATTCTATCAATAGTCTGCTTTGTTATAAATAAAATTAAACACTTCTGACAGCTGTCTTTCCTAATAGGAAAAAATAATCAAGGAGATAGATTCTTATTTTCTTTGCATTTCTAAATAAACTGTATAATATTAATAATTTTTTTATTAACTTCAAGGCCCCAGTAACATGTATAATTATTCTACAGCTTATATAAAATCAATGCTATTTATTTTAGACAAGCAACTAGTTTTTATCTAAATTTAAGTTGCTTTTATACTCAGACATTAACAGTCTTACAACAAACATTATAAAAAAATACACAGAATATATTAATCTTCTTTTTAAATCATCAGCTTATATTAAGTAAATATTTCCATACTTTAGGCAAAAGAATGTTTTAAACAAATTGACAGTCAATTTGTCATCAAAGGAAGGTGACATTTTCTGTATTCATCACCATTTGAATGTTCACATTTTAATGCTCACATGGGTAGGACAGAATTTTGTCGAGATGGATTTTCCACAGCCAGATACCCTTCTTGTCACCAACCCACACCTGTTTCCAAGTAAAGTTACATTACCCCATAACATAAGGTTATATTACCTCATAACAAGGCATTTTTCACAGGTTGGAAATGAACAACACTACTTGCATGACGGTGACATTCACTGACAACTATCATGGGATATCAAGGTAGGGAGACAACACACACACACATAATAAACACACTGGATTTCATTCAGTTTCCATCTAAGAAATCCACTTACAAGGCTTTAATTGGCCCAGGGCTAAAGTAGAAGACACTTACCCAAGGTGCCAGTGGAACTGAACCTGGAACCATGTAGTTTAGAAGTAAACTACATGTACACTTACTAAGAAATGCTCTACAAAGAGGTGCTGAAAAGTTCCTGACTTTGGGTAAAAGAAAATACAGGAGTATCAGTTAATTATGATTTTATTCAACATATTCCACTCTCAGATTCACACACTTATTACAGCAGTCCTTCAGTTTTTCTAAGCCCTGTACAAGAACTTGGAAGGTTGGGCCTCCAACCAAGCCTTTCACAATATCCTTAAAGCCAGGAACTTTTCAGCATCCCCTTCATCATATGTGAAAAGTGTAAGTGTAGAACTATTGACATAAAAATTAATTAAAAAAACCTATAATGAATAATGCATTTTTACTTTCAATAAGTTACGTCTATTCTCTAAGACCTCAGTCTAACTAATTAGATAGTTTCCATTAATTAATACATGCAAATATTGGGATTTCACAACCATTCAACCTCTACAAAAACAAAAACTGAGTATAACAAAATATCTTAGATTATGGAAAATAAAATGACTTCCAAGTGAGCAAAAGAAAACATGTTAATTGGTATATATATATATATATATATATATATATATATATACTTCCATGTAGCCAAGTAGTATATTCTTAGTTATGGCACATAACTGGTCAGAAATTTATCGTTGGTCTCATGTCTACTATTGCATTCAGAAACATCATACAAAATTAACTCTAAGCTGCTGGAACAATATGGACAATACCTAATGGAAGCAGATGGTGCAAATTTTACTAAGACAAGAGGACACTGATTCTAAGTAAATCACATGATCTGGATGCCTTCTTGAATTCAGAAAGAGAAAATTTTAGCTGCAGCCCTCATGACAGAAAATACATTTTGCAAATTTGGTCTTCCCTGCCTATGGACTAGAGAATAAAAAAAGTGTACATAAACACAGCTGATCAACTTTGGCCACAGCTGGAATCGAACAAGGGTTGGTAACTCTTCTTTCCCTCTCAGAAAAGGGTGTTTTTCTTTTTCTTTTTCACCACCAAACTGACCAAAACTGCATATTCATTTCCCTTCATCAGTAAAGAGGGTATGTGCTTCCACCTAGCATGTCTAATGAGTTGACTATGTTGCCAAGTGCAATAGTAGATGTGAAACCAATGGTAACTTTCTAACTGGTTATAAACCATAAACAAGAATATATTACTAACTACTTATAACTGCTCAAAATTTCTTTTAAAGTGTGATTTTTTCTGATTTTTGGACAACTGATCATTATATATAAGTATATATGGTACACACACACACACACACACACACACATATATA
>NC_068990.1:70757381-70772540 GCF_001194135.2 Octopus bimaculoides
TATATATACATATTGGAAAGGAACAGGTATTAAAGGAAAGGCATCTCAACATTTGCAGTTAGATTTTCAGTTCATTTTGTGAAAATTGTTAAATGTGTACAAAGAATGTATTATAATCAATTCTAAAGTCACCAAAGGTTTACCTCAAGGAAACCTTTGCACCCCACACATTTAAAAGTGGTATTTCTAATTATAAGAGTGTTTTTCTTTGTTTTTGTGTTTTTTTCCTTTTTGATATGCACCAATTTTGCTATTGTTCTATTGAACACATTAGAGTCATTTAGTTTCGGTGTTGTATATAAAGTACTCTTGGTTTGTGACTTTCTATAGTTAAGGTTGAAGGAACTGATATTTAAGCCTTCCAAGCCCACAATCTAGCAGTTTTTTTTTACTCACAGACAATATAATTGATAGAATACTAACTCATAAGGCTGAAGTTGTTTTACAATGTTGTCTGAATATATAAAAATAAAGACAAAACTGAATACAAGCAACATGTACTGTGAGACATCATTATTCAGCAAACACTCTAGTTTTTGTAAATAGAACAGTTGTAATATTTGTGATTCTATAACTGTTACTGTAGGTACACTTCATTAAGAGCCTCCAGTAGCCTGTAAATTACTTACAGTTAAGCCTATATAGATTTATAGTAATATATCATATTTATACAATAGTTAATAGAAAAAAAACCAACCCTTGTCTTATTTCAAGTCATTTAAAGAAACCAAAAGAAATTTATCAAAAGAATAATAATAATAATAATAATGGTTTCAACTGTTAGCACAATGCCAGCAATTTTAATGGGAGAGGGAGAGTTGATTATACCAGCATCTGTAGCACTTATTTTATCAAGCCCAAAAGGATGAAAGGCAAAGTCTGTGTCCGTGGATTTGGATTCAGATTACAAAGAGCCAGAAGAAATGCCACAGCACTCTAATAATTCTGCCAGATGCTGCCTTAATAATGATAATGATAATGATAATAATAATAATAATAATAATAATAATAATAATAATAACAATAATAATAGCAAAGCTAGAAAGTAGTCGTGGAGTAGGTCAACGTACCTTGAAATTTTGGATGGAAAAGGACATGTGTCCAATGTCAGAAAATAAACTAACGAACCAAGTGAGAGTAATTAGGAGGAAGGGTTACTTAACTGGAGCAGAAATAACTTGGATTAGTGAGAGTCTGAGAGACCCTGCGGATGGGTTACAAAGGATGGTTGGAGTTGCAAACAGAGAGGTAGGAGTTGAAAACAGGGAGAAGAGTAGACAGGAGGAACAGGGGAATGGTGATAGGGCTGTTAAGGATGAGGAACAAGAATGTTATACAGTGAACCCTGATAGTGTGGTGGGTGGACATGCAGGGGAAATGAATCAACTAGATAATGAATTGCTTGAAATTCAAAGATGACTCACTGATTTGATGAATGCTCCAAAATAAAAAATCCCCATGAATATGAGAAGGATAGATAAGAGTATGATAGATAAAGTAACACAAAAGATAAATACTGTCATACCATACATCCAGATGGAGGACATAACACAAACAAGGAATCTTCTCTAAGCTATTGTGCTACTTGTTGAGGAGGAGAACAAAAAATGATGGAGCAAAAGAACCATGGTGGAAACGACGCAGAGAAAGGGACATTATGTGGGCAAGGCAAGAGATAGGAAAATTTGAGCAATAGTTAAGAGGAAACTGGAAAAATGGGAAAAAGATCGACCAAGTAAAATTAGAGAAGAAATATAAAATACGGAAGAACGGGTTTGATGCAGTAATAGAGTAGTTAAAATAGTAGATCATGGCAAAAAGCCAGAAGATGAGAAGATTTGTGAACAGAAAGAAGCAGTTCGAGCAGAACAGATTGTTCAAAAATAACCCAAAGCAATTCTTTCGAACGTTAGAAGGAGACAATAGGGAAAATGTTGCTCCTGATGCAAATCAAGCTAAGAAGTTCTGGAGCGGATTATGGGGAAACAATGTGGTGCTTAAAGGGATGCAATGTGGATAGGAACTATCAACACAGAATTACAAGGAGGAAAGAAACATAGTAATATTGTCATAAGCACGGGTAATGTGAAAGAACAAGTGGGTAAAGTGTCTAACTGGAAAGCCCCCAGACCAGATGGGATTTATAAATTCTGGCTGAAGAGATGCCACGTGGTGTATGAAAGACTAGCAGCTCAACTGAATGAGTGTGTCCAGAAAGGTACAGTCCCTGTGTGGATGGTGACTGGGAGGATAACACTTATAATGAAAGATAGAAGAAAGGGGAATATTGTGGGGGGAAACTACCGTCCTATAGTATGCTTAAACATAATCTGGAAGATACTCACTGGAATATGAATGGCAAAGACATACCCTTTCCTGACACAGGAAGAAATACTACCAAGGGAACAAAAAGGATGTAGGAAGAGTTCTTAGGATACCAAGGATCACCTAGTCATTGATAAAGCAGCTTTGAGGCATTGTAAAAAACATCATACAAACATGTCTATGGCTTGGATTGACTTTAAGAAGGCATATGATATGATGCCTCATTCTTAGATCATTGAATACCTGCAGATGTTTGATGTTGCTGACAACATCACAAATTTTCTGATGCATAGCATGAAAGAGTGGAAAACCAAATTGTACTCAGGTAATGTATTCTTTGGAGAAGTTAATATTAAAAGGGTATCTTCCAAGGTAACTCGTTTTCTCCATTACTTTTTGTAATTTCCCTAATACCCATAACAATGACACTTAGGAAAGTTAAGATGGGTTACTGATGTGGGAATAAAGGCCCATCATTGAACCAGCTTCTGCTTATGGATGACCTGAAATTGTTTGAGAAATCTGAAAAACAGATAGATTCTTTAAGCAAAACAGTCCAGAAGTATGGTAGGGACATCGGTATGAAATTTGGGATTACCAAATGCTCAGTACTTAATATGAAAAGAGGGAAGAAAGCATCCTGCAGAGGACTGTGGTTACCATCAGGAGAGGCCATGGGTGGACCTGGCGGTAGTGGGTGTAGATATTTAGGGATTTTGAAGCTGGATGACATTCTACACAGAGAAATATAAGTCAAGATCAGCGAGGCGTATCAAAAAAGGGTGAAGATAGTGTTGAAATCCAACCTCAAATTTGATTACTGCAATGAATATCTGGGCAGTTGCAGTGGTCAGATATAGTGTGTTCATCGTCAAATGGACTAAGGAGGAAACATGAACACTGGATAGAAGGACGAGAAAGTTGATGATGTTGCATGGAGTGTTACACTCTAAAGCAAACATAAACAATTTGTATATGAAAAGTAAGACTGGTGGCAGAGGACTAACTAGTATAAACCATTGCAAAAGGAGTGAAAGGAGAATGCTTGCTACAATAGGCCATGAAAGATATGGGTGTAAATGCAGATGAAATGATGGGCAAGGAAGAATTTAATCAAAGAACTGAAGAGAAGAGAAATGAAGACCTTCTTGAAATGAGAATGCATGGACAGTTTGAAAGAAATATACAAGACATTAAGGATGATACAGCATCATGGGCATGGCTTGAGCGAGGTGATTTGAAGCATACCACTGAAAGCCTGATCATTGCTGCACAAGACCAGGCTCTCACTACCAATTCAGTGAAGTATAACATCTATAAAACTTTTGACACCCAGAAATGCAGACTCTGTGGAAAGAGTGTGGAAAATGTGACCCACATTTTGTAAGTGGATGTGAGAGCCTTGCACAAAAAGAATACAAGCATTACCACAATAAAGTGTGTGTGTATCTTCATTGGCTCTTATGCTGTAAATACCAATATGAAGTAACAGAAAACTGGTATGAGCATGTACCAAGTAAAGCTATGCAGGAGGATGGAAAAGTAACAATACTCTGGGACTATGATTTTCAGATGGATCGTGTAGTCAGACACCGTTTGTCAGATATTGTCATATTGAATAAGAGAGACAAATACTGTCAGATCATTGATATAGCCATACTGAATGACATGAATGTTGTGAGTAAAGAGGTTGAAAAAATCACCAAGTACTTAGAACTGAAAGTAGAAATGGCAACACTGTATGGAATACGAGAGAGTAATGTAAAAGTGATACCAGTGGTGATCGGAGTGCTGGGCTCAATCCCATTGAAACTTCAAAACTTCTTAAGGCAACTGGAAATTTCATGCAAGATTGATGTCTTGCAAAAAGCAGCCTTATTGGGCACAGCGCATATCTTAAGGAGAGTATTATCTGTCTGAAGTCCTTGTAACTTGACAGATGACTAAAGACTCCGGTGCATTTTTACCTACACTGTGTTACGAAGGAGGAATAATAATAATAATAATAATAATAATAATAATAAATATGTATCCCAGTAGTTATAGGTGCATTAGGAACTATCCCTGAAGATTTGAACGAACGGATAGAAGAAATAGGCATAAAACCCGGTTTAGTACAGCTCCAGAAAACAGTGTTATTAGGGACAGCTAGGATACTTAGGAAGGTTCTTGGCATCTAAGGTTACTTGTAGCCCAGTGTTAAGATTTGTTTTCATTTCCAACAGTCTAATCTGTTGTGTGCATATGAAAATAATAATAATAACGACAACACTTTCTAACTTTGGCCTCAAATCTACAGTTTTGAGAGAAGAGGGAAGTCAATTAAATTAACCCAGTGCTCAACAGTTACTTATTTTATGTCCCACCCCCACCCCCCAAGATGACAAGCAAAGACGATTTTGGCAGCATTAGAACTCAGAACATAAAGCGTTGAAAGAAATGCTGCAAAGCATTTTCCCCCACAGTTCTGTCAGCTCACATTCTTCTTCTTCTTAATAATAATAATAATAATAATAATAATAATAATAATAATAATAATTATTATTATTATTATTATTAAATTTAAAAAAATTTAACTTAGAAGAAATGAACAATGAATTGTCATTGGCAGAGATAATTACAAACACTAAATGTTATTAAAAATAGAATTTATAAACAAAACAAAATAATACTTTAATGGTTATATGAGAGATTTACATTTGTCTTAACTTAATGGCAACAAATGGAAACGAACATTGTAAATAGTTTTACTAACAAAAATACAGAAAGCAAGCAGGTGTGTGTGTGTGTGTGTGTGTGTGTGTGTGTGTGTGTTATTACAAGACATATTTGCTTTCACAGAGAAAGATATTTCTTAGAAAAAGAGGATGATGGACATGATCCCCCAACAATTATTAAACAAAACGTATATTTGAATAGTTTCTTTACACTATATTAATTTGGATGTTTATTCTATGCAAAGTCAATTGGTCTAGTTCTATAAATATTGTTCATTTAATAATTTGGAAAGAACTAGGAAAATTACATTAGGTTGGCCTAAAGTTTAGGGAATTCAGTAAACATTTACTTCAAGTGAAAGACAGCTGAATATATTTACAATTGGTTGTAATGCACACAGGAAAATATATTTGCTGTGTTCCCTGAAGAGAATTAAAATGTATCCACTTTAAGAGTAGCTTTTATCATTTTTGAGTGTGGCAAGACTTCTGGGATTAAACACAGAAGAGCAATGTACTTGTGGCCAAATTAAAGTTAGTGGAGCTGATAAGTTGGAACTTCAGATTCCTAGGCTTCCACCTACCTTCCAGAGAGAGCAAGGATAACATTGTCCTAAGATGCACTTGGGAAGAAGAAAAAAAATGAATGCAGGTAAAATGTCCAGTGTGAAAACCATCATTCAGTCTATAAGGTTTTACCCCAACAGCCTTCTATGATGGTTGATAAATTAAATCTAAATAATGTTTTGGTAATTATCATAATTACAAATCATTTGTGGTAAAATTTTCAATCTTACAAATATGTTGTACTGCAGGTAAATAGCTATTTCAAAGTAGTTTGTTGTTTTTTTAGTTGAAAAAAATTAGGGTTATGGGTTTTTCAATGAATGATTATGAGTTTAAGAATTTAAGACATAGATTGAAAAAGGAGCACATAATCTTTACAACTTATAAGTGATTATATAATATTTGTATGCATCACTTCAGGCTATTGGGGCACATATTTACCAAATAGTACAAACTACAGAAATTTTTAAACAATGCTTATTCTCATCAAAAGCAGTGATAGCAATTAATATGTGCTACTTTTTTGAATAAATATTCAAACATATGACCACAACTTATTTTAAAGTTTTATATCAGTTAATTTAAAATAAATAGTTATTTATCTACATTTAAAATAATTGCTAAACCCTGATACAAGTGATAACAGAGATGGGATAGTATTTGATAGAAAGTAAGAAAAAATATATTTATAATAGAGAGAGATACCATAGAAGAAAACAGAGTTAAAAGTTGTCAGAAATTTAGTGCAATGTTTATCATGTTACATTGCTAATTCTCTGTATGTTTAGCAACTACTTAAGAGACCAGTGTGGAGTTGGACAGAGTAGAGAGTGTTCTAAAATAATTAATTTAGAAACAAATGTATTTAAAACACACATTTCTGGATTTAATAAAGCAGAAAGAAATTCTTACTAAACCAAGTATTATCTCTTTCACAAATATAATTGTAGAAATATTCACAAAGAAGAAAATAAAATGTGAACACTTTCACCAATGGAAGTAGAGTAAACATCATTTGGCACCAGTGAAACTTGGTTTAATGTAGCTTTTTAAACTATCTTCATCTTAAATGTATGGCATGTAATTTTTTGAAAGACAAAGAATGATATTAATTTTAAAATAAATATATTATTTTAAACTAAACATGCCTGTGCCATGGGTCTAAAGTAAGATATCCACAGCAATATGCTCCTAAAAGAAGCAGTGTTAACCATGTAATAGAAAAAAGTACTATATGTTAATATATTCATGTTTTTCACTTACCATAGTTTGCATGAGAGATGATATCCATCCATAAGATTTGCTTCATGTAAGCAGACTGTGGTTATTAAATTATCAAATAATTGAATAGTTATGACTATGTTAGGACTAGTTGTGACCAAGTAGACTGAGCTAACCCATACGGACATCAAAAACAAACACAACAGAACAAAACAATGCTATAAGATGCTGAGCAGTCAATGCTGAATGGCATTGAAAGCAGTTGCAAATATCTTCAAAGAGAAAATAGATGCAACTATGAAATTTCATTGAGAGCTACTAAAAAAAAAATAAAAAATAAAAAAAACACTTTGCAAAATACATCTCCATCTTAAAATTAGATCCTAACATTGAATGATATTAACAATAATGATAATAATAAAACATTACATTCAAGATATATGATAGAAATGTACAATATGCTATATAAAATATAAATATGGATTTTTAATAAAAATCAAACACACATACACTATTCATATATTCCACAACTTGAACTTATGCGACTATGATATTTAAGCAAGAGCACAATTCAAATACAAATGCATTCACACATACATATATGTAATATCTATCTATCTATATACATACATAACACACACACACACACACACACACATACATACAAAGTGCACTGCACACTTGATGATTGCACAGCAACAAAGTACTCAATTCACCAAGAGTAAAATATCATTATATGAATACAGAGCTACCGAATATGTGCTACTTCAAGTTTCATGCTTGAAAAATGCAATATTAGGAGAGGCTTGTTTTGTGTACATTTGCACGATTTGGCAATTGTTCAGCCCCATATCACTTGACTATGCTGTGAGGAAATACAAGAAAAAATAAAAAGATAAAAGCATTAAGAAATGTTCCCTTAAAACATTTCTTAACATTTTTTTCCATGATGCTTATCAGCACACATTACAAAGTGGCTCAAGAGCTGAAAGTTTTGCACATTGGTAAATATGTTTGATAAGTGCCAATACACAAAGCTCTCAGTCTCTGAGTTAGTTTGTTATTTCTGTTGATTAAAATATCTATCTATCTACTGCACATATCTCTCTCTCTCCTTCTCTCTCAGGTCAAAGCCTGGCTAGAGAGGGTTGCTGCGGGAAAGGTCATATGAGTAGCAGCAGGATTTGGTTCCTTGTCATAAATGCAGAAAGAATCAGAAGTGGTTGTAGGAGAATTTCTATGACTTCACCAGTTCCAATTTCTGGCCTTCTAGTTACCCCAATTATAATCTCATGGGTTACTATATGTGGAGTGCAGTTGAAAAAGATACCCACTGTTCTATCTGCAATACTAAGGGCGAGATCAAGGAGGTATTTGAAGATCTTCTCAGGGACACAGTGAGGAATGCATGGAAGCTGAGGGTGGCTACTTTTAGTAAATTGTTATCTCCCAGCCACAATCTAGCTAATATTTTCTGATATCTTAAAATACTTTATCTTTGGATGGGATATTGTTTTCTGTTCCTTTTATGTAAACTGTCAAATTTAACCAAAATACCCGCTCTGTGTGTGTGTGTGTGTGTGTGTGTGTGTGTGAGTGTGTGTGTGGTAGTAGTGGTGGTGGTGGTGGGCATGTTGACATGCCAATATTGCAGTTATTGCACCAGCCTTTGATGAATGAAGGAGTTTGATAACGCAACCCTTATTTGTTTCCTGTTGTAATACAGTAGCATCTGAAATCTCAGATAGTGGAGTGTCCAGGTGTATCTTGAAGGCAACCACATTCACTCCATGTAAATCTCAATGTTTTCAGTAGGATATTGAAGAGGGTCGCTTCAATACCCTAGTGGTGGAGTTTATTTTGGACAACCTTTGTTATGAAAACCAGGGGAATCGACAGGTATCCAGTAGTGTGGATGGACATGCATGCATGCATACATACATGTGTGAAGATATGGCTAGTGAACGTATGGTATGTTTACATTTCATTTAAATAGGATATGAAAGAAATAAGTAATCTTTATTTTGAGATCTTTGAAGTAAGTAGCAGCAGGTCAACAGGGGTAATATGAGCAACATACTGTTCTGCAGGGTTAGAAGCAAGATAAACATTTGGTATGAAGATTTATGGCCTGAGAGATACATGAAGGGAAATGGTACTGCAAGATCTGAAAATTCCTTTAGCCATTTGGCAATCATTTGCATTCAGTTGTCTTGACATTATTTTGACTCAGGGCATATTAAGAAGAATAACAAAGTGAATTTGATGATCACTTGGCTGTTTCTTGGAATATAGAAAATCTTGTATTGGTCTAGCATCTGCCTATAGCAGCATCTAGGTCATTGTCAAATTTGGCAGATGAGCTATCATATTACATACACATACACACACATTTATTAGGGGATGAATTATTTCATTTCTGAAAATAGTAGAGTATGACAATGATCTTACATTCTACCAGAAAATAATAAAAGATCTGAAAGTCAGCACATTATAATATTTATTAATTAAAACTTTTCTTCTTAGTGAATAGATTTCTGATAGTTCATTTGATAATTTTTATATTTCCTAATAACATTTGATAGAGAAATATTTCTAGACTCAAAGATGACAGTCTCCACCAGAAAAGTATTCAACTAATCTGAACAAGTGAAACACCATAAATCTTAAAGTTAAAAAATGATAAATAAATAATCAATATTTAATTAGTTTCTAAGGTGGTGGGCTGGCAGAATAAATAGCACACCAAGCAAAATGCATAGCTGCATTTTGTCCATCTTTATGTTCTGAGTTCAAATTCTGCCAAAGTTGACTTTGCCTTTTGTCCTTTTGAGGTTGATAAAATAAGTACTAGTTGAACATCGGGATCAATGTAATTGACTTAATCCCTCCCCCAAATTGTTGGCTTTGTGCCAAAAATTTGAAACCAATATTTAATTAGTTTCAAGTTATGATAAGAGAAATGTAAGAGTTGGAAAGTAATGGTGGTTAGATAAATTTGTAGATAAGCTGAGATATTATCGAGGAGATATTTTATCTAAAATTAGACAAATATTAATACTGAAATATGAACCTAGCATATACTGGCACTAGCTTAAAAACCATTATTAAGATATGAGGTGACTATTTAGCTGCTATTTTTAATACAGGCATAGTACTGTTATTATAAAGGTCGCTTTGCAACCATGTGGTTCTGGGTTCAAGCCTTCAGTATGGCAATTTAGTGTCTTCTGCTCTAACCTTGGGTTCATTGATGGAAAGTGTATTGAATTCCATCATTATCATGACTCCAGCCGTGTTTACCATTCACTGATTCACTTCTATTCCTTTCTATCACTCTTCTTTCACACTCTCACAAAACTTCCCACACATCCATTCCCAGTTCTCTGTCCCTATTCTCCATTTATCCATCTCCTTGTACTTTGAGGGTATGCTCAGACACCTCATCTCCACCATCATTTCTCCATTTTCTGTTAAAGTAGTTATGTATCACCTCCACAACAAGACATGCATTCCCGTCCCTCTATCATGCTTTATTGTTGCTCCATCAACACCTGGCACAATGCCACCTTCTTCAATACTGCACTCCACTCAGTCAAGGGGTTTTTGCCTCGCAAATTATTTAGAGATCCCACAAGAACTAGCACCACAAAAAGAACACCAAATACACTATAAAGTGGTTGGTGTTAGGAAGGACATCCAACCACAGAAACATGACAAAGCAGACATTGGAGTTTGGCTCAGTCCTCTAGCTACTGTTGAACCATCCAACCTATGCCAGAATGGAATATGGCCATTAAATGATGATGGCACACATTATCATCATTACCCTTTTATAATCTACTTTTCCATGTTGGCATGGGTTAAATGAACATTGAGGAGGCAAGTTTTCAATGATTGGATGCTCTTCCTTTTTCTCAAGAAATATTTCCCCAACTCCTTTGAACATGGCAGATTGTAACCAATGGCACCATTTGTGTAGGTAGTTTGTATAAGCAATGACATTACTTCTATAGGCTGTAACCTTGTTCTTAATTAGTGGGCAAACAATGTTAAGACAAGGGGGAGACACAAGCACACACACATACACCATACACACACACACACACGTGCATGACAGGCCTCTTACTATTTTGTTTACCAGTTAGTTCTACACTCAAGGCAATATCACCCTGAGACCATACAAGGAGAAACCTGCCCATGGTACTACACCATAGGAACAAACCTAAAACCATGTTGTTACAAAGCAAAACTTCATATCTTTACTACCAAGCCTCTGTATGTGTTTATGTCTTCTTGTCAAGTATGTTTGTTGTGTCCGTCTCTGTTCTGTAACTTAGAAGTTTGAGAAATAGATACTGATAACATATCGGGTTGAGTAAAAAGTAAGCAATGTTTTGAACCATGAACAATTTGTACTGGATTTTTGCAGGGTTTTTAATTTTTTTAAAACATTTTTTTGTAATTGAATGATAATACAGACATAGACTTGCCCAAATGCATCAATAAATTAAAATTTATATTTTTTTCACTGCTGTTACAATCATCTGAAATGGAACTGTCAACGAGCGATATTCGAGCAATTTTGTTATTTAGCTTTAAAAAAGGACATAAAGCAGCTGAAACTGTTTACGATATCAACAAAATATCTGGTGAGGAAATGACCAGTGAGTGGTTAGCTCAGAAATGGTTTAAATGATTTCGCAGTGGAGACCTGAGCCTTGAAGATCATGGGCATAGTGGACAATCATCTGTCATCGATGACGATCAGTTAAAGACCATCATTGAGAAAGATCCACATAAAACCACTCGAGAACTGTCAAAAGAACTCCAAGTTAGTCAGAAAACTGTCTGCAATCATTTGCATGTGATCGAAAAATCTAAAAAGCTCGACAAATGGGTACCACATGATTTGAATAAAAATCAGAAAATACACAGATACAAAATTTTCTTGTCACTTCTCCGTAACCAGAACAATCCATTTCTCAACTGTATTTTAACCTGCGATGAAAAGTGGATTCTGCACAATAATAAAAAACAGTCTTCACAGTGGTTGGACCAAAATGAAGCACCAAAAACCTTCTCTAAACCCAAGCTCTTCAAAAAGAAGGTTAAGGTGACTGTATGGTGATGTACTGATGGACTCATCCACTATAACTTCTTAAAACCTGGAAAAACCATTACTGCAGAAACATATTGAAATTGCCAAAATGAACAAAAAACTGTTATTCCTCAGTCCCAGACTGGTCAACAGAAGAGGGCCAGTCATTCTTCAAAACAATGCTTGACCACACATTTCATTAATGATGCTCCAGAAGTTGAGGGAACTTGGCTACGAAGTTGTTCCCCACCCAGCTTATTCCCCAAACCTTTCTTCTACCAACTACCACTTTTTCAAGCACCTTGATGGTTTCCTGCAAGAAAAGGAGTTTAAAAAACCAAACCGATGCTGAAAGTGTGTTCAAAGTGTTCATCAGCTCCAGAACTCCAGACTTTTTTGTTATTGGAATAAACAAACTTTATTTTATTGGCAAAAATGTGTTGCATTGTTGAAATATAGTGATGAATTTCATGTTTCAAAGCATTGCTTACTTTTTACTCAGCCTAATAGATATCAGACTTATATTTATTTTAATTAACTTACATATTGTATAAGTTACTTAGAGAGAGGTAGGGGCAGACAGACACAATAAGAACTGGTTGGTGTTGAGTGGATAGGCTGGAAGTGATTGGAAATCCAAAAAGCTCGACAAATGGGTACCACATGATTTAACTAATTGCTTCTCAGTGGAAATTTGGTTACATAGATATATTTATATATTCATCCATACATCCATACACCAACATATAGTTTACTGCATTATAATACTTTGTGTAGTCATGATGAACATTTATATTGCCACTGCTCTGTTTACCAAGATACCAATGCTATATTATTTTTAGGTTCAGAAAATGATACTTAAAAGTCCAGGGCAAAAAAAAAAAAATAAAAAAGGCTTCACTTTCTTTTCAGTCTAGATATAGATATTATCTATTAACTGCTTATGGTTTGTTCCCAAATTTGTTGGAACCATAATGTTCCATACATTACTTCCCATCACTTTTACTGACAAGTACTGGGTAAAGCTTGAAGTGGTTGCTGGCATCACAGGGCAACAGATCAGTCAAGTAACTTCTTTTTCACATTCATTTGTCATTGGACTGTGATTAAAAACCTTCAAAGTTTTTAATCAAACAAATCAACTCCAGTTCTTATGTGTTTTGTAAGACTAGTACATAGTCTATCGGTCTCTTTTGTTGAACTGCTAAATTATAGGAATGTAAACAGACCAACACTGGTTGTCAAGTAATGGGATGGGGAGACAAACATAGATACAAAGCCAATCTATCTATCTGTCTGTCTGTCTCTCTCTCTCTGTCATATGGGACAAGGTGGTGAAGTATGATCTTTAGATGTTGGATCTCACAGAGGTGATGACAAATGATCGACACCTTTGACGGTTTGCTGTGCTTGAGAAGACTCATCAGTCGAAATTGTAGTTGTAGACAGTGCCAGTAACACATAAAAGCACCTGTGATGGTGACTCCCAAAAGGCACTTGTGCCGGTGACATGTAAAAAGCACCCACTACAAGTTTGGAGTGGTTGGCGTTAGAAGGGCATCCAGCTGTAGAAACCAAGACAAAATCAGACTGGAGCTTGGCACAGCTCTCCAGTTTACCAGTTCCAGTCAAACCATCTAACTCATGCCTGCTGGGAAAACAGACGCTAAATGATGATGATGATATATATGTGTATGGCCTAGCTCAATCAGTAGAAAAGGTGTGGGTAGTAACTCCATAAGATGTACCTGGTGTAAGCTATGGACACATAAGAAGTGCAGAAATATCAGAGGGAGGTTAACAGGGAAAATAGTTTTTGTGTGTGGGAGGTGCATCAAATACCAGGGAAGAAAACTAGAAAGCTGAGAGCTGCTGTTACCTTGGTAACCAAGTCAGTAGCAGAGGTGGATGCTCTGAGAGCATAGTTGCTAGAATAAGAATAGGCTGGGCAAAGTTCAGAGAGCTCCTACCTCTGTTGGTAACAAAGGGCCTCTCCCTCAGAATGAAAGGCAGATTGTATGATGCCTGTGTGTGAACAACTATGCTACATAGCAGTGAAACATTGGCTGTGACCATTGAGGACATGCACAAGGTTGAAAGAAATGAAGCTAGTCTGCTTTGCTGGATGTGCAATGTCAGTGTGCATGTACAACAAAGTGTAAACATATTGAGAGAAAAGTTGGGCATAAGAGGCATCAGATGCGGTGTGCAAGAGACACAACTGCGCTGCTGTGGTCATGTGATGAGGACAGCTGTGTGAAGAAGTGCTGATCTCTAACTGTGGAGGGAACCTGTGGAAGAGGTAGATCCAGCAAGACATGGGACAAGGTGGTGAAGTATGATTTTCAAACATTGGGCCCCATGGAGACAATGACAAGTGACTGAGACTGTTGGCTATATGCCATGCTTGAGAAGACCCATCAAGCTAAGTGAAAACGCAGCCATAGCTGATGCCAGAGTCATGTAAAAAGCACCCTTCAAACATTGGGCGATATGCTGCGCTTGAAAAGACCCATCAAGCCAAGTGGAATTGTAGTTATAGCTGATACCAGTGCCATGAAACTGGCACCTATGCCAGTGGCATGTAAAAAGCACCCATCAAACTTTGGGTCACACAGAGGCAGTAACAAGTGACCGAGACCTTTGGCAATATACTGTGCTTGATAAGATCTGTTAAGCCAAGTGAGATCATAGTCATGGCTGATGCTGGCATTTTGTAACTGACAGCCATGCCAGTGGCACATAAAAAGCACCCATTACACTCTTGGAGTGGCTGGTGTTAGGAAGGGTGTCCAGCTGTAGAAACCAAGCCAAATCAGACTGAAACCTGGTGCAGCTCTCCAGCCTACCAGTTTTCAGTCAAACCGTCCAACCCGTGTCAGTATGGAAAACAAACATTAAATGATGATGATGATGATAGGCCCCACACAGTTTCTATCTACCAAATCAACTCACAAGGCATTTGCTGTCCCAGGGCTATAGTAGAAAACACTTGCTCAAGGTTCTATGCAATGGGACTGAACTGAAAACCATGTACATTATTTACATTTGATGGATATTTGTCCTCATGTTGTTTGTTGTTGACACAACATTTTGACTGATAATGTAAATAATTCCTCGTCTCTTAAATATAGAACTGAAAACCATGTGATTGCAAACTGAGCTTCTTAATCACATAGCAATGCCTGTAGGCACAAAGAATTTAATACCTTCGTGAATTATATATAT
>NC_068990.1:70772868-70779440 GCF_001194135.2 Octopus bimaculoides
ATATATATATATATATATATACACACACACAGAAGTAAGGAATGTGTATATTTCAGTATCAATTGATTTTTCCCTCTGTATGAAAAACCACACTTTGAGCTCATCAGCTGAAAATAACACTTTAACATCTATTTCTGAAATATTCATCACTTTACCTCATTTTCATTCTTTACTTTAAATGCCCCCATGACATTCAAAACAAGACTATTGTGAGCCAGTATAAATTTAAATTAAATAAGTATTATTACCATTATTATTAATAATAATAATAATAATAATAATAATAAGGTGGCTAGCAAGTTTACACCTTTACAGGTAAAAGATAAACTAAATTCAGATTCAATAGGGTATTTAAATACCAGTGAATCTGAATTTAGTCTATATCTTATCTGTAAAGGTGTAAACTTGGTAGCCACCTTGTTATTATCATTATTATCATTAATAACGGTAATAATACTAATTTAATTTAAATTTATATTGGCTCACGATAGTTTTGTTTTGAATGTCATGGGAACGTTTAAAGTAAAGAACACACATGAGGTAATGTAATGAATATTTCAGAAATAGATGTTAAAGTGTCATTTTCAGCTGATGCGCTCAAAGTATGGTTTTTCATACAGAGGGCAAAATCAATTGATACTACATAATTATATATATATATATATATATATGTATATATATATATATATATATATATATGCCTTTTTATTGATCAACATAAGGCTGACCAATATAGAGGATGTTCTTCTGTTGAGAGAGACCTCATCCATTGTATAATGTAGTTGTTTCTATTTTATTAATTTCTGGGGTTGATTAAGAGATATTGAAGAGGAGGCAGAGACACAATTGTAATTTTTTTGAAATTACAGAGGAATCAATATGATAAAGGAATCAATGATAAAGGTTTCCATATCAGAGCAGAGTCAAAGTGGAAGTAAAATTAGTTGATAAGTGGTTGAGATTGACGTAGCTATCTCTAACATCATCAAGATCTTATATTTCTTGAGACGAAGAAATGCAACCAAGACAAATAGTTTTGTTGGGTTTAGTGACAGGTTACAATTTTTCATCCATTTATTGATATTGTTTATAATGGCTGGTAAATCTTAATATGCTATATGTTGGTAATGTTTAGCTTCATATAAACACTTTAGTTAAAATATTCCAGCCTTGACTATCCCATGTTTTCCCCAGACACATGCAGCTAGGACCATGCTATCAAATAAGTCCTTTGCAAAGCCAAGGATTACAGTCTCAGATAGATGACGGTGCCAGTAATATGACCCTGTAAAGTGTTCTACAAAAATGCCATGAAATGATTTTGTGTTTGATAATCTATTTATCAACACCTTTTATACAAGAAGTGAAAAGCTGTAGAGAAACAAGTTAAGAGGTCCAGACTGCAAATTCTCCAAAAGAATCAACACAAACCAAAGTATGAAATATTGCAGATAAATCTGATAGCAGAAGATATCAATGAAGGTTGTGGGAAAATTCTGTAATTATTATTGTAAAGTATGGGGAACAAAGTGAGTTGCATTGACTCTAGTTTTCCCTTAGAATACAGGTATTCTGTTGAAGTCTTTTCACATTTCAATCCAATTTTTATGATTTTCCCATCCTTCAGACCTAAAAAAATTCTTTGTCTATTTATTTTGATGTTTTTGTGTGTTTATGTGTAAATTGTTTTGCATGTAAAATACATGTTCCAGACCTTAAAATATAAATATCAATAAGCAAATAAATCTATTTTGTTCCAGCACATCTTAAATATTATTCAATTGATGTGGACTTTTATTTTCAAAATATTTAACCAGAACAGTGGTTTAAATAATTAATAATTATGGTATTGTAGTTTACCAAGCCTTTACTTTGGAATGGTAAATGCAGTAAATACTTTTTCGGGTGATACTTAAATACATTTAATGAAACATTATAAACTCTGATCAAATTACTTTTTCTTTTGTTTTTTTGTTTTTTTGAAAAAGAGAAAGAATTTAAAATGAAGATTAGAACAAGAAAGCAGTGAGTTATTAAGCGAATATGAAAACCAATGTTCTAGAAACAGCAATGTGATAAGAGATAAACCATGCAAATGGAAAAAGTTTTTTAATTTCATGGTAATTAATTGCAAAATGATAAAGAAGACAATTAATAAAATATTTATAGTGGCATTAGTTGCTAATAAATAAACATAGATAATTCTAATTTGTTACACACAGGTTTTGAACAATTATCGTAAAACAGAGACAGTGAAATATAGGTATAAAAAGTTATCTGTAATCTCCAATTAGATAATATGAACTATAAATAGTTTATATTAATTCATTCTTTCAAAAGTATAATTCTACAATACTAAGGGGAGTAATCTAAAACAATTGCAATACAAATTTACATTTTATGAACACTGCATGGTTTTCTAAAAATTGATTAATGAAATGCCTCACAGCTTTTATAGCTTAAACCCTAAACCTGCATAGATTTTTAAAGGTAAAGAGAAGAATACAATAATATAAAACTGCTCATTAAATCAATAGGGACATGCAATTTTATCATTTCAAAATTAGGAACATGGAAACACACACATCACATACATATGTGTGTGTGCGTGTGTGTGTGCCCATACAAGTCTACCAACTGAACTTACAAAGTTACAAGAACACAATCATATTGTAATTTCTTCTAGAATCAAGCAGAATATAAAGCATGTTCATAAAATAATTTGTTTCCTTATTCTCCATAATTTAGGCTAAAATATATGGATTCCAGGTTTCTGAAAATGGAAACTAATCTAATCTAGGATTAAATGAGAGTTAATAAAGCAGTTATATCATCCAAGTTTATAAACTTATTTACATAAATTCTGCTCAGGTAATTTCTACATATTCTTACAAGACATTCTAAGTGCTGAAATATGACATCAAGATTCTCAAATTAAAAAGAATCACACAGGTAGAGGAGCTACAAATGAGTCTTTTAATTCCTTTGGTGTGATAATAATGAGAGGAAATTTATTGCCTACAATCATGTTGTGTACTAGAAACACTATTCAACCTTAAAAGATTAGTTTTAAACCTGTGAATATTTACAGAGATGTTGTTGGAATATATGATAGTATAATTCAACTAAAATTTAAGAAGAATAGCACAGAGAAATTTGCCAAAGAAAATAAATTGGGAAGTGAAATTGCAACTTGATTTAAGACAGCTACATACAACCATCATGCAACACCTAATCCATCTAATGATGTTGATGAGAAGATGTTATTATTATTCTTATTATATGTTTTTGACTTTTGCTTTGTATTTGTACAAGTTGGCTCCAAGTCTCACCCAGAGACCTCAAGAGACAACAAGTTAGAAGTTCATGCTAGTGTTATACCTAGGGTGTCATATATTTGGTTTTGACCATATTATTGTTCTAGAGAATGTTTAAGAAAACATAAGAAAATTATGAGTTTGTTTTAAAATTTGAGATTACATAGACAGTATTTTACATAGGATATGGGCAATTCCCATGAGCACTATCTTTTGAATTTCTGCCATTTTAGGGTTTCCTAATATCTGGGCTAGGTAGCAATCAGCCCCTTTTGTTATCATCCCTAGGGCACCTATGACAACAGTTCCGCATTTTGCCAATTTCTATTTCAAGATCTTTATACTTGCTCAGTTTTTGGCAGGTCTTGACAGATATATTTATATCAATTGGGACAGTCATATCAATGAGGAGGCATGGTTTTTGTCTAAAGTCTTTCAATATAAAGTCTAGCCTATTCGCATCTATCTTTCTGTCAGTTTGCATGGTGAATTTCCAGAGGAGTGAGATGTGATCATTTTCAAGCACTGGAGATGGTTTGTGTTCCCACCAGTTTTTATCATGGGGTAGGTCCAGGTTTTTGCAAATTACCTAGTCAATATATTGTGCTGCTCTATCATGCCTGTTGAGATACTCGGTAGACACAAGAAGACTGCACATGGAGACAACATGATCAATGGTTTCCTTTTGTTGTTGACATACACGACATGTTGGGCAGCTGCTGTTGTTTAATATGTTGGCCTGGTAGTTTCTTGTAGGTAGGCATTGATCTTGGGCTGCTATGTTAAACCCTTCTGTTTCTGATTTTAAGCCAGAAGCCACTAACCATTGATGGGTAACGGTTTTGTCAACATCGGCACTATTAGCTCTCTTTGGGTATTTGCCATTGAGAGGTTCTTCTTGCCATTTATCAGTAGGAATATCTAAGGCAACCGTTTTAGCATGGGTTTTCATATGCTTAGCTTTTTCTGTGCTTGTTTTTAGTACATCTAATTCTGGAATTTGTTGTATTTGGAATTTACTTAGATATTCCTTTGCCTGTTTTGTTACTGAGTATTATGCATTCATGTTTTCATGTTTTGAGACAAGTTTTAACATCCAGTCCTCAGAGTTTTTCAGGCAGGTGTTTAGGTCAATTGTGGCAATCTTCATTGTTAATTCTAGTTCTAAAAATCCACAGCCACCCTCTTTTCATGACAGATAAAGTCGTTCTATATCTGCTTTAGGTTGGTGCATTCTATGTATTGTCAACAATTTTCATATTTTTCTGTCAAAATTACATATTTCAGTAATTGACCCATTAATGATATTGAAACTGTAAGTCACAACTAGTATGGCTAAAGTATTGATTGCTTCGATCCTGTTTTTTGCATTCAGCTCTGTCTTGAATATTGCTTTTACCCTACGATAACATTCTCTTCTGATCCTTTCCTTCATCACTGAATGTTTGATTCCGTCCCCTTCAAATACCCCTTGGCACTTGTAGCTTTCCACTGATTCTAATTGCTTTATGACATTCTGCTGGTCAAGATTAACATTGGATGTTACTGACATTTTTACTTTGATAAAGGTAGCTTTTGTACATTTATCGAGGCCAAATTGCATCCTAATGTCATAACTGAATTGTTTAACAATTGCTAGTAAGCCTTGTAGTTGTTGATCATTTTTTTTGCAAAAAACTTTAAATCATCCATGTAAACGAGATGATTTATATTTTTATTGAACATTTTATAAACATATTGTGCATCATTGAGCAATTATTATCATTATTATTGTCATCATTATTATTATTATTATCATCATCATTATCATCATCATCAAGAATTCAATTTTGACACAATTCAGTATATAGAAACATCAAAGACTATATATAAAAATCAGAGATCCAAATATATTTCTTGCAGATATTTGCATTGCATTTATATTATGATGCAAAACAAACAAGAATATCTTGGTTTCATTTGTGTTTAATATCAGTTGGATGCAAACCAATGTAGAACATGATCCGAATAAGGTAGCAAAAATCCTAACTACTTGTAAAGAAAGTAGTTCATGTTTAGAGCAATGAATTAAATACACTAATTTACCAGAATATTAACAGAAAAATATTAGAAAAAGACAAAAGTTTATCATCTACCAAGCCCAAGAATTCGGACAGGATTAAATAGAAATATGAAAACATGTTAAGAAGAAAAGAAATTGAAGAATCAAAAACATAATTATTCTGTATTAATAACTCCTTTCTTATTATCTGTACTAATTATTCCTTATTAATTATGATGTACCAATCAGAATTGTACAGAGTATTTTAGAGATACAATTCTAATTTGAAATATTAACATCAAGAACTACAGATGGCTGACATAGAGGACAAATAACTGAAAGGTATATAGTTGTCATAAACACATTGCTGAACCAGTGCCATGACATATCAAGACACTGGTACAACAATGTTTCATGACAATGTTAAACTCTTAATGCCTAGAAAATTTATAATGGCTCTCCACACTTAAAAATTGGCAAAGTCTGGTTCTCAGTCATACACTTGCATTTGGGTCAACTTGTAGGATGGATCATGACAGAGGTGTCAACTACTCCAAATGGACTCAAAACAAAACCCCCATCAAAGAAATGTAAGCATGGGCATTCAATAAAAATGACAAGAACATATTCAAGAAAAGCTGAACCAAGCCAGATCATAAACTCAGTGAAGTAGGCACCTCACCCACCCATCATCATCAACAACAACAACAGAAATGTTTTAATATCTACACAAACACATCACCATTCATCTCAGTAAGCTATCATCACTAGAAAAAATCCCACAAAATAACTATATCAAATAAAAAACAATAAAGTAGCTGATTTTATCTACATTCTTTTACTCTTTTACTTGTTTCAGTCTTTTAACTGCGGCCATGCTGGAGCACCGCCTTTAGTCGAGCAAATCGACCCCAGGACTTATTCTTTAGAAGCCTAGTACTTATTCTATCGGTCTCTTTTGCCGAACCGCTAAGTTACGGGGACATAAACACACCAGCATCGGTTGTCAAGCGATGTTGGGGGGACAAACACAGACACACAAACACATACATACATACATATATATATATACATATATACGACGGGCTTCTTTCAGTTTCCGTCTACCAAATCCACTCACAAGGCTTGGGTCGGCTCAAGGCTATAATAGAAGACACTTGCCCAAGGTGCCACACAATGAGACTGAACCCAGAACCATGTGGTTGAGAAGCAAA
>NC_068990.1:70779851-70784851 GCF_001194135.2 Octopus bimaculoides
TATATATATATATATATTTGGGTCAACCTGTAGGTTCTTTCAGTTTCCTTTTACCAAATCCACTCACAAGGCTTGGGTCGGCTCAAGGCTATAATAGAAGACACTTGCCCAAGGTGCCACACAATGAGACTGAACCCAGAACCATGTGGTTGAGAAGCAAACTTCTTACCACATAGCCACAATTCAAAGATAAGATTCTTAGAATCAAAATTCACCTTGTAAAGACAATGCACTACTTTCTGATGTCTTGAGAATGTTATTTTATATCTGTAAGCCTTATTCCTATAAATGAACACCCAGAAATACACACATTTTTTGTAATCTCTCAACATGTGATTATAATAGTCTCTAAATCTAGACACATAATCTTTGTGCTTGAAAAAAAACTTAAGTTGAACCAACAAATTTATGAGTAAAATAAATATTTTGAAAAATTCTTTAAAATGTTAAAAATTTCTAAAGCTTGTCTAAAATACCATTAGGAATTTTACAAGTGGACACAATGTAAATGTTTTTTAAAAGAAAACAATCATAGATTAAGAACAGTGAAAATAAAAATAAAATAGGATTAAGATTTTCGAAGGATGTGGTAATTCCTATGTTTTAAATAGAAAAGTTTTAATGCTATCATATATTTGTTGTAGATAATAAATATATATAAATTTTGAAAATAACCATTAATTATGGAATAGGGATTAAATGTCCTAAATAATATTTCACAATTCTGTTAACATCATTGTCAAATTGAGTGCCTAACCAACTGGAATTTACTGAAATAAACTTCACAATAATCATTAATACTAATAAATGTTTGTGTGTGAGAAAAAGGAATAGGAGGGAGGAAAACAAAACACAAAAACAATCTTGGATGCTTTATGTTAGAATATTATGAGAGTGCCGTAAGTGATTTAACTCATTTCTTGATTGAAAGAAAGGAAAAAAAAAATCAACATTTTGCTAATTCAATAATTAAATGCACAATAAAACTAAAAATAGGATACACTGGTTTTCAAAAAATGAAAAAAAAAAAAGATCATATCAAAATATAGGAAGTCTTAAGTGTAACAAGGGAATTTTTTCTAAAAACATTTTTGTGAGAAACATTTGTGGTAAAATGTTATAAAAAGTTAAGTAGCATGTTTACAGTGAATGAAGTTTGAGTAAAGTACTGGATAAGTGAATGGTAAAATATATAGAAAATATTATTTGCAATGAAGTTTTTAATATATGTCAACAAAAAGCGGATCATAATAAGTGATGTATGGAGAATGAAAGCAGCAAGGAGACACTTACATAACTTCTATTATGCTGAGGACTAGATGCTGCACTTCCCTTTTCCTTCAGTTTGTTAAATCGGGAGCTCACGGCACGGCGAGATTTCTTTTTATCAGACAAATTTAAATCATCCCACTGTTTAAGAAATGGGAAGAAAATAAGGACAGACTGAGGTTAGTGTTAGAAGAGGCAACAGAACAATTGCAAGATAATGGAGAATGCAGAGAACAAATAGGTGTTATAAAAGCCATTAGATTTATGCAATGCTTAAGCAGGAGTCCCAAATTAAAACTTAAATGAAGAGAGTCCAACATGTCCAGGCTACAACACTAAGCCATATACTTAACCACTGTATGATGGAGTAATCAATACAGGTCTAAGCTAGGTGGAGGTATAGTATGCCTGGAACAGTAAATAAGGGCCATACCTATCTGTTTGATTAGAGTTAACCCAAGTCTACATAATAACAACTTATGTTAATGGTTTTTCATAAACAATTACAAATTCTGATAACTCTAACAAATAAATGCTTGGGAAATTTAGTATTTTTTTTTAAGTTTCAGCCTAGAGCTGCGGCCATGCTGATGCACCACCGTGTCTAATTTCACAAAATAATTTCTGTTTGGTATAACTTCAGTTCCTGTTAGTCATAGATCTGCCCAATCAGGGCTGACCTGGAGTTAAGCACCAGCAACAGGCTTTCAATAGGATCTTTATCTATTAGTTCATAATTGCTTTTAATTAATTAATTAATCCAAACTTCAGTACAAGAAATTACTAGAAATACTAATGTCTTGCATTTTTTATTTATTTATTTATTATTAAATACTTATCCATTTTGAAATTGTGATTTTTTATATTTAAAATATATCTAAGATGATAGATTGTTGAGATAAAATTACCGCTTAGGTGTATAAAAATAGAGTTTATAAGTATTTACAATTTTTTTCTTTTAATGTAACAGTGAGAAGGTAACAATCACCATTATGAGGAACCTCTGAAATTGTTGGGAAGAAAGAAGTTGTCAGCAGGTTGAAGACTTGAACTGAATATTTGTAACATGTGACAGTCATGGTGATGGTGGTGGTGTTAAGACAGATAACAGATTAAGCCTCCAACTCAATAACAAGAACAGTCCATGTGATGATCTTCTATACAGTTTCTATCAACTGAATTTCACTCATAAAGCTTGGGTCAACCCAAGACTATGATAAAAAACATTGGCCTAAGGTATTGTGCATGGAATAGAACTTGGAGATAGGCAGTTGTGAAATGGACTTTGTAACCATACAGCCCATTTAACAAAGGGTGATAATTAGAATTTATCTAAGGAAGATAAATTGGTTTTATCAGTAATATTGTTATATACTTAATAAATATTTATTAATGTCTTTTATAAAAATGTGCCTACTAATTATTAATCTTTGTTATATGAGAGAAAATTAAAACATTTTACACAAATGTTAATGTAATTAATACATCAATTTGAAGCAATGAAGATTTGTTAATGAGTATCAAGGGGTAAGACAGATACATGCTAGATAATGAAACGGATAAGAAAACACAAGACAATTAAATGTATTGTGAAATACAGTTATATAATTAAATAATGTAAGAACAATACATGCAATTATTCAATGAAATTAGTCAAATTTCAAAAATAAATATTCAGTAACACAAATGTTAATAAATATTAAAAAAAATATAAATTTTTCAAATAAATTCTACAATTAAGTACTGATCATTTCTAACATAGGGAAAAGACTACAAATTTAGAGACAGGGGTGGTACAATTAAATCAATCCCAGTGCTTGGTTGGTCATAATATTTTATCAATCCTAGAAAACCTTGGCTAAATTTGAATTCAATCTCACGGAGGCAATGACAAGTGACTGAGATTTTTGGGGATTTGCTGAGCTTGAGAAGGTACATCAGGCTAAGTGAAATCATAGTCATGGCCAGTGACATATAAAAGGCACTTGTGCCAGTGACATGTAAAAGGTACTCATGCCAGTGGCACATGAAGAGCACCCGTGCTGGTGACATGTAAAAGACACTCACTACACTTTATGGAGTGGTTGGCATTAGAAACCAGGCCAAAACAGACTGGAACCTAATGCAGCTCTCTGGCTTGCCAGTTCCAGTCAAACTGTCTAATCCATGCCTGCATGGAAAACAGGCTCTAAATTATGATAATGATGATGAGACATAAAGAGCAGGAGTAAATACCATGAGGCAAACCATAGTGTAAAGCAGTATTTCTTAAACTATGGATTGCGACCTCCTTTTGGGGTCACAAACCAAAATGCTGGGGCTGCAAAACTTAAATTCAAACACTTGAATTTCACTTTATACATTATTTCACAAACACATATTTGAAACCTGGGACCATGAAAAATCTCATGTTGAAAAATGGGGTAATGAATGAAAAATGTTAAAGTAATGGTTACTTATTGTCATTGTCATCATCCTTCTTTTACATCCACTTTTGACGCTGGTGGAGGTTGAGTAGGTTAACATACTCCAAGTCCATTTCTATTGAGAAATACTACATTCTTAGACAGGTTGAAGAAACGTTTTCATTTAATTTCTATATATATTATATACATATACATATTATATATACATACATACATACATACATATATATATATACATATATATATATATATATATATATATATATATATATATATATATATATATATCCAAGTAAGTTAGGGGTTGTGAATCCAACCCACTAAGGGATAATATCTATCCAATATACTGCCAGAAGAATACCCAATTATTATTACACTAGTGTTTTTCCTACATATTACCAAGTGCAATAAATGGGTGTGGGTAAAAGAATATTTTACCCTTGATTTATATAGCATCCCCTCCGTTTTCTTATTGCCACACACACACACATATATACTAATTCATGATATACTCATTAGGTTATTTTTTGTATTATCTGAAAGAGAATATCCGCATATCGATTAATTCCCACCAAAATGTGCGGGTGGCACATAAAATACACCATTTTGAGCGTGGCCGTTGCCAGTACCACCTGACTGGCCTTCGTGCGGGTGACACGTAAAAGCACCCACTACACTCTCTGAGTGGTTGGCATTAGGAAGGGCATCCAGCCATAGAAACTCTGCCAAATCAGATTGGAGCCTGGTGTAGCCATCTGGTTTCACCAGTCCTCAGTCAAATTGTTCAACCCATGCTAGCATGGAAAGCGGACGTTAAGCGACAATGATGATGATGATGATGATGACGATATATGTATATATGTATACCTATAGAACAAAACAAACTACGTAAAGAACGACCCTTCATCAGTTGTTGGCTGTTTTTCTAGTCTCGTATTTCGAGCATATTACAATAATATACACTTTCGATAAAACAGTTGCTCCCGCAAAATGAATTAAATAAAATTTGGGATTTTACAGAGGGTCAAAATAGGCAACACAAACAGGACAGTGAAAAGAAACAAGAGCTGCTGAGCCTAAACTAGGTTGTGGTGGCGAACACGTGATTCAAGCTAGGACAGGAGACAAACAAGAACACGTCTTCCTTGTTCCAGCTACAATGGAGAGAATCAAAGAAAGATGGCCGATGGTCACGTGGGAGCCACGTGAACAGTACATATATATATATATATATAAATACATATATACACTTTTCTTGTAATTGTCTGAGAGTAAAGATACAATCAGCTGAGCCCCTGGAGGAAC
>NC_068990.1:70786370-70821714 GCF_001194135.2 Octopus bimaculoides
CTAAACTTCGGTATGTGGTGAAGCAACCTGTTGCTGATCCCTTAATTTTGTTTATATCTATATATATATATATATATATATATATATATATATACAGAGAGAGAGAGAGAGAGAGAGAGGGAGAGAGAGAGAGAGAGAAAATTGCTGTCAGGGTTCTCTTGTAACTCCACAAACAAGAAATAATGACAGAGAGTTATCAAAAAAATGTTGAATATGCAGATATTTTCAAAATACTTAGTCAAAGCTTTTAGTCTTTTTGTTTTCATGGTGTTTTAATAAAACTCTTACTATCATATAGTTTATGTTCTTGCACTTAGCCTATTTACTATTCCTGACAGTTGTTTCCTTCTAATCAACCAGAAAAATTATTTGCCAGTGACAGTCTTTAACTGAAACACTCAACTGGGGGTCTGAAACATTAAACAATACCCAAAAACAGAAACAGGTCTTACTTTCATAAAATGCCTTTCCAAGGAAAATTTAACACTATATTACCACTTATATGAAAATTATACAGTTATGTGATATATCTAACACATCATAAATTCATAATCAACATAATGAAAGTTATGTCTCCATAATTAGAATTTAGTAAAAGCAGGCAGTTTTGGTTTGATCTGTGACATTATGTTAATTGATTAAATGTTTAAGTGTAAATAGAAAGCTTATATATGAGGTAATGAATTAATCAGTCTCTATATTATACCTTTCTGCACAATTGTCATCTAGTCTGTCATGACTAAAGGTTTTAGACATGAATGCCTGAAACACAGTCAGTCAATATATTCCTAAGAATATATTGTACTTAAAATTAAACTTTCAAACATCAGCACAGACAACTCTACATCTTCAGCAATAAATGTTTCTTTAATTTTCTTTAACAATTAAAGAATAGTTAATATCTACAACTCTAATTTACTCCTTCATATTATGCCAATAAGTACAAAATTTTCAATATCAAATGTTTCTTATATATATATGCATTATGTAGATAGGGTTAAAATTCAATATGTGTCTTCTTGAAGCACATCTGCTTATTCCAATATTCCAAATCTGCATATAGATGTTATATTTGTGAGAGGTACGCATAAAAGTTGAACATCCTGGAAAATAACTTTTGCAGAGTAATTATATATCAGAACAGGAGAGTGAGAACATTTTTGACCTTATTAGGAGTTACAAAATTGTACATGCAGGTAGTACTGCATGTTTCCCCAACATGTACAATTTTGTAACTCCTATTAGCTAATGAAACATATGTAATGGTAAATAAATAATACCAAAACTTAACTTTTTCCAATCTACTATTTATATATATATATATATATATATATATATATACACTCATTAATACACTTGTAGGATGTTGATATTTTTCCATTTTGAAGATTAATTCTTGTAAATTTTTTCATCATAATGATAAGACCATTTAAATATTTATTTGTTTTGAATAGTAAGCCCAATACAATCACATCTACTCAATCCTTTTTCACTAATACATTAAAGTACCTGAAAGTTCTATGTTCAATACTGACACATGATAAAATATTTTAATCAAATAGTTAGTTACATAATGAAAAAAAATTGTTTTATATAACTTTTCCTCGGAAGTATTTTCAACTGCTTCATATGATCTTAATTAATTACCTGAAATGGAATAATTACCTGAAATGAAATAATTGCCTGAAACGAAATAATAACCTGCAAAACTATAACACTTTGATGATGCCTCACAGAACCATATATTCAAGATTTTGCATTTTGAAGTATTTTGAAGTATTTTTCAGTCTCATACATGAAGAATATATACAAACTACAAACACTTTACAAAATATATATTAGTTTTAAGCTTCATAATAAACAGAAATCACATTCTAAGAGTCAATTAGTTTTAAATGTAAAGAAGCAAAATGAAGGACAGCATTTAAAATCAAACATTTTTTCTTTTCTTTTTCTTAGGACAGATTTATATTTAGTCAGTGAATATTTTCTCTTGTCAAAATCTTTTGGAAATCTTGATGCTATAATAATTATAATAATTGCTTTGTTAGCTTGGGGAAACAGAAAAATGGAATTTTGCCTTAGGGTAAAGTGTAGAATTTTGATTCATGAATTTTGGAGTAGACCAAGTGTGATCCTTATGTATGAAACTAGGAGAGAGTTTTTTGGAGAAAGGAAGGGAAGGGAAAGGCTCTGTCAATGAAAACTGCCTCATACCATTGCTGAGTAATATCTTTGCTCATAAACTTCTCCAAATCAGCCTGGAATAAAATATTTCAGGTTTTACTTGATAAATTTTCATTGAATTCATCTAAATTACTAATAAATCACTAATTTAATTAAATAGTAAACAGTAAAATCCATAATGGAATACTGCTAATTCATGTTTGATAGGGATGCTGCTGCTACATATGAGAAACACCTTAGACTGCATTCTACAGATAGCTATCAAACTGATCGGTATGGAGTCACTCACCATGATATTTTAACCTTTAACTTACACATACACTGTCTTCTTGTTGTCTTTTCTACCATCACTACAATGGTTTCTACTCATTGCAGCTATTTAGCTGTGTACCTTATTTGTCTCGTCATCCATACTATTTCCTCTCCAGGTCTTGTATTAAACATTTTAATCTTCTCTCCTGCTACCCATTTTCTGTATTGTCAATATACAGGTGCTTAATAATGAAACACCCCTTTTGGGACCTGCATCAGCCATGAGAAAAGTCTCTTCTTCCTGACTAAACCATTGAAAAAAGAGGCAAAATATTTTTGAGTGAGTAAGAGGTACAATATTGTCTTATGATGGTTCCACAAAATCTGCTGAGTTATAGGAAAAATAAAGAAGTGAATTGAATCTCTTACAATACTTAGTTTTATCCTTCTACATTTGATGCAAAACTGCACAAGAGCCAGCTTTGCATTTCATTCCTTTGAAAAGTTAAAATAAGTTTTAGTCATGGGCTGAGGTCAATTCAATTAACACTCACCCTCAGCCAATTCCTAGTCACATCCATCTCTCATTCTTACTATCCACCACCCCAACTCATATTTATCATTGACTAACCCCTCTCTTTTACACACACAGACACATATTTATATATTAGATCAGCCATTGATTCATATGGTAAATACTAAATACTGACAATTGGGATTTAGCCAAACCATCCAGTGATGGAGTAGTCACTACTGTTGAGCTTAATTCTAAGCGAAACTAGACTAATATTGTGATTCTGCTTGCTGTGGGGTGGTCATCTCCCCTGACAGTGAATAGACTTGTGCTTCCTGCGGCTGTAAGGGATTTTAGTTCTTATTTCTAGCAATGTAGGTGCTACCCTGCACCATCAGTCACAATTAGTGACAACTGAATTTTTCCTTTTTGGTTTTCTATTGCATATAGCTGTCTTCTTTCTTATATATATATATATATATATATATATATATATATAATATTGTAGCTGGTCCTTTTGTCTTTAAGTTGCCAGATTAAAGCTGAAAGAGTTGTTGCGTGTCTCTCAGCACAATGTCTAAAATTCAAAAGATGGTTGTTACATTGGGATTTAAATTCTCCTTCAACAAAATCAATGAAACATTGTCATAGTTCACTGAAACCTGTGCTTCATAAACAATGGAGGATATATCACAATTGTGCCCTAGAGGACATTTAGATTTCTCTCTACACATGCATCCAAAGCAGGCTTGCACCATCAGTTGCTTATTGATATATCTTTTAACATTGGGAGGTGGGGGAAATAAGACAGAGTTGAACTCAACAGAATTTGAACTCTGAGTGTAGTCAGAAGAAATGCCACTAACCATTTTGTTTGGTATGGTAACAATTCTGCTAGCTCATCACCTTAAATGATAAAAGAGGAAAATAAACACATACCCCAAGTATAGAATCTGTGGCCAAAGGAAGATTTTTCATTTTTTCCAGAATAATTTTTAGTTCGTATAAATGATTTTGTGCTTGACTCATTTCTGAAAACAGAATAAAAAATGTATTACTTGAGAGGAAAATCAATAACACAAAATAAAACTTAATAAAATTTAAAAAAAAAAAGGTTAAAACTCAGTCATTAGTACTCTATGCCTGACATTTCCATAATTTAGTACATGGGCATTTCTGTCAGAAGAAAAAAAAGCTGACATTTATTTAGAAATTCTCAGTATTTATAATAAAAGATTACCAGGGAAATATTTATTTAGAAATTTTTGTAGTAAATATAAACTTTGAAAATGGAAACTTTAATATTTTAAAACTATTTTCTATGAACAGATATAACTCAAAAATCAATGACAGTTTTGCTGGTATAAAAAAAAAACATAATGCTTTCAGTCTGTTTTCAAAGCTAGAATTCTTTCATTGCAAGGAACTAAAATTTTATGAAACATTTTAGGTGCACACTAGAAATTGATTCTATGGGTTACCTTTATTGCACTGGTGAATTCCTTCAGAATCTAATAGCCAGGCAGCTACTTTACTACAACCAGTTAACAATGTAGCCTGGTTTGGCCGACCTTTTAAACTTGCTTGCCGTACGCTTTCTTTCCCCATACTGAGAGTACGTGCTTTTTCAGGTAAATTTGCACCTGTAATAAAATTAATATTTGATACTTGCTTATTAAATAGCTAAAGTACTGAGGCAGTGGTGTGTGTTCTTGGAGCTTAATGCAGTCTTCCAGCATGTTGGATCCTGTCAAACTGTCCAATTTGTGCCAGAATGGAAGACAGACATTAAATGATGATGGTGATGATGATGATGATGACGATGATGATGATGATGATGGTGGTGGTGGTGGTGGTAACAACAATGTTCTAACTTTTCTTCTGTTACTTGGGGTTTTGCACATCTGCATATCAGACCCCTGTAATATTTTTAGTAAAATAAAGTTCCCAAATTCATTTTCATCAACATTTCTAAGCCCTCTCAGCCATACCTTAAGAGAAATAGAGTTGCGTTCTTTCCTATACTGTTTCTTTCTACAGTGGATGATTTTTGTTTATGCAGACCATTTATTCAGAATTTTGCTTACAGCTAGAAATTGACCATTAGAGTATTAGAGTTCTATTGCTATCAAATTCATATTTTGGACATTAGAACTACATGCCATCGGTGACATGCTCATTTTGTTTGTGATGTGTGTATGTTGTTTGTGTGTTAATTATAAACCCATGTTGCAATATGGGTAGTGCTTCTGTAATCAATCATCCAAATCTGTGGAATATCCTATAAGATAATGCAGTATTATCTGTTCTATTTTTCTATCTAGCTTTCTTTTATGCTGAAAAGGGTATTGTGTTGTAATTGCTTTTTATTGTAAATGCACAGTGAGCGTATGAGAGTAAATTGTAATTTTCCAGCCAATGTAACAGAATCATGAAGTTTGCACTTTTACTTTTATTATCAATTTATAAATTGCATTGGTTGTTGGTAGTTAGTTCTCAGATTTACATTCTTACGGTGTGTTATCAATAAGGAGGTTTTTGATCTCATTGCTTGTGTAATATATTGTAAATGTCAGTTTATGGTTTGGTGTGACATATTTTATATTTTGCTTTATGAGATTTTTGATTATTTTCTTCTGTTCAGTACTTGCCGTGCATTTGATTCATTTTATATACTTTGTATGTAATATATGTATTTTTAGAAGGGGTACAATCTAAAATATTTTTTTATATTGTATTTCTCTCAATATTCATCAGTAGTTTAGTCAATTAGTTTATTTGAATATCCTTTGTTAATTAGGATTTGTTTTATTCTGTGGATTTCTTTTTCTAGTGTTACATATGTGGCAGAGAGTCTAAATGCTCTCCTATGTAGTGATTTAACCTCTGGTATTCTGTAGTTATGTGAGCATTCAGTATCTCCATGTAGTATATGTATTTGCTTATATCTTGTGTGTATATTGATGTAATGTATCTGTTGCTCTTAATTTGAATGTTTATGTCTAGAAGTGAAACCATATTACTATTGTTTTGGATGTTGAATTTTAATACAGAGTCATTTTCTTGGCCTTCTTTTCACCTCTTGACATCTTGTGTTCATTGCGAGTTGTTAAACATGATTTTAGTGTCACTGTAAAATAAGACCCTATGGTTGAACCCCAATGTTCTCTCTGTAGGATGAAATAAAGAACAGTGAATGTACTGATATGCAAATGAATAAAGTCAGTAGCTGTTACTCATTGCATTCTTCATTAGTATTTTATAAACAACTTGCTCTCTCTCTCTAAGATGAAAATGACTGAACATTCCTGATGAGATGGTAGTCATCAATTAAACTAGTCAAGCTATTTATAGAGTTAACCTTCAAAGAGAGAGTCCTATATTTTAAGTACAGAGTCCATTTACACAGCAATGCTGAATACATATTTATTAAACACATGTATATTAAACCTATATTAATATATATTTAGATATCACACCCCATCCACACACACTTTACATCATCTGTACTTCCACCTATTACCTCCTAGACCTACTCCTCCTTCTTCCACCTTCCCATCTGACTGATATTCACAAGAAACCATGCCTCCACTTGTGTTCACTACTAATTGCATTTCCTTCTATTCACTTGTCACTTTCCTTACATAGTCTTGCAAATTTACTAACTTACCCACTTACCCTATCCAATTCTCTGTATCACTTTTCCTATAACTTAATGGTATGCTTTGATACATCTTCATCACCATCTTCTCTCTGTTTTTCAACAGGGGTTATCAAGTATCTCCCCTCCTTACAAGCAAGACACCTGTACATCCCTGTATCATATATTTTTAACTTTTCATCACCTAGCATAAAACCATCTCCCTCAATACTACACTCATCTTGTAGTTGAGGGGACTCATCTTGCAAGTTACTTGGTAATCTCACTGGTGCTGATGCCATTTAAAAAGTACCCAGTAGACACTGTAAAGTGGGTGGTGTTAGAAACCATGCCAAAACCAACACTGGACATGGCACTGTCTACTGGTTTGTTGGCTCCTGTCAAACCAGCCAACCCATGCCAACATGAAAAAGGACATTAAATGATGATGAAAGAAAGAAATGAAAGGATACAGTCTAAATAAATTGAAAGATAATTTCTTTGGAAGTATTAGATTATGACATTCTCTTTTATTTGATTTTTTAAAAATAAATTTTAAAACAGTGATTTCAAGACCTGAGACTACATTATAAATCCATCATAGATAAGTTAGTTTTTCAGTGGGACACCTTTTAGTAGTTCTGCAGTGGCTGAAACCATAAAGAGGAAGAAGGAGCCCAATTTCTGTACTTTGAAATTTATTGGGAAATATTTAACTTGCTACTGTAGAAATATTAAATTTCTAATCTTTCAAGACTGATTTAATCTGAAGCAAAAAGAGATAAGAAATGAATTCATAAAAATATTTCGTCTATAAAATAAGCACTAATGAACAGTCATTATCAAAATAAAGGAAAGCAAATTTAGAAATAAGTCCTTTACTTGTAGGAAGTGATGTAATTTCTTCAGTTGGAGAAGCTAATTCAGTCAACCTTGGTTGATCTTTAGTCCCATAGGTTATTTCATGTTGGCGATATAGTCTGTGATGTGTTAATCTTGAAAGCCATTCTTCAAACAGCTGGGGGTCTTTCACCTGGCAGAATAAAAAGCAAAAACCAGTTATTTATTATACAATTATCTTCATATATAAACTACATATGTATGCATGTAGAAACTTCACATGTCTTTGTAAATAACTTTAAGATAGGAAGATATTGAGCTCTGAATGTACTCAAGATAAAGCTCTTTGATATACACTTCTGGAATTTATAGACAAAATTAAAGACATATAGTATTTTTATGTTGTATAGGTTATCAGGAGGTATATGCTTCAGTTGAAGTTGTAAATTATTGCATCTTCATTAAGGCTACTATGTTCATACATGCACATGCATGCACACACACATATGTATATTAACATAACAAACCTAACTATGCCAGCTACAATAACATCACAAAATCTACAGGGTTTATCGTGGCTCAATTTAAAGTGTTGGTTGTCTGTACCTTAATATACAGGCACCAATTGTGAATTTCACATGTTCTATTTCTTAAAAGAAAGTACTATGCACACTGTTGTTGTTTAGTTCTAAATTAGTCCTGATCAAGCTGACATAGGACTAAAAGCTTTTCAGCCTTAATCATCTGTTTTATATATCCATGATTACATTATTCAATCTGCTCTTCCTTTTTGTAAGACTGAAGGAAATTTGGCTGTCATTTCTAACAGGTGAAGCAATAATTTGCTCAATGTGAATTCGTTAATAAAATGACAACCTTTAACAGAAAAAAAGTGTTGAATTGATAGAATATTAATGACTAGAGAGTATTTCAGGAAAGAAGGAGACAAAAGACTGAACTGGATGAAGGAGTAAAAGAATGAATATTGTCCATGTCAGATGACTGAAACTAGGTAAATATAGTTAAGTTGACACGATTATACCATAATGGATAATAGAGTTGAATGATCTCATGTCAGCCATGACAAGAGATATTTTTTGTCAAGGCTTTACAATGCAGTTCTGAATATGTTAATGAGAGTATGTGAGGAGTTTGGGAAAAATTGTTTCAATTATCCCTTATATGAGAAATTTGTAACAGCAAGAAATTCTCCCTGTCATTCACCATAACAAAGGTTAAAAATTCATCTTTCAATATCTGGTAGGTAGATCAGCAACACTGGAAGATTTATAAGTGATCTTTATTGGTTGAAAGTGCAGATAACAGATTGAAGTTGGAAGGTGGACCTTTGGTGAATTTTCTTAAGAGATGAGAATTAGAAAGAGCATTGTCAACATTTCTAGGGGTGAAACAAGCAATATAAAATTTGTTGATATAAGAAAAATTGTGTAAAGAAATTTGTAAGGGCAGCATGATTAAAACTTTGTTGATATTGAGATAAATTGTTCATAAAATTTTCTTTGGCTAGGTGCTGGTAGTGTATAATGGGTAAAATGAGCTTAATAATAAATATTGCTTTCCAGAAGTCATACTGGTCATGAAATGACTGAGTGATTTAAATCATTTAGCATTAAGAATAAAATAAATCACTACATTTATAAAGTTATAAATTAATCCTATTGTATATATAATATATTAAGAATAAAATGACAATTTTTTTTGCTTCTGTCATGGCTAGAGTTCATAGATCTTATTTAATCTCATAAAGGTATTAGTACAATTTATTGACTAACTTTAATATATACACATAAGTAGCTCAGCAGGAAAGAAACAGCACATATGGTTTAGCTGATTGGGTTTATCAAATAATAATTAAATATCTTTGTTCATTAATCTCAGCATTGTACAACTCAGCTTTTATTGAATGATTAATTAGAATAAAGTGAAATTCCTTTACAGAAAACAAGAAAGGCATTAGAGCCAGAATATATTGTGTGATGAGAAATAATTATAGGAATAGGATTAAAGGATAAAAGTATATTGTTTAATAACTTCAAAAATATAAGATATAACAGATATTGAATCTGATATATTAAAGTTGAAACAAATTTAATGACAGCATACAAACTCATAGACTTCCCTATAAAGTAAAATAAAATTATAAATCACTGATTCATAATTGTTGGATTAAAAATTCCTTTGTGAACTTGAATGTTTAGAAGGTTTTAAAAGCATTAAATTTCCTCAAAAATTCATAGTAATTATTTGAATATGAAATTAATTTAAAGGTATTTAAGTAAACAAAATCAGAGTTAAAATATTCTCATTTAGCAACAAGATCTTATTAAATTTGGTTCATAATATAAATAAGCACAAATTATATAAGGTGTTTTTAAACTCTTTCCATCCAAAAATACATAATACACAGCAAATAGGAATTCATTAAGAATAATTATTTTAAAATAATCATTTAGAAATTCAGTTAGCAACTAATATTTCACATCCTATAAAGTTATACAAGTTCTGTTCAAAGAAGTTAATATACATTTTAAACACAATTCTGTGAGTATCAGTTCTTTGACTTTAGACTACTTCCTCAAATTGGTGGTAAATTTTGGTATCACCTGGCACTAAAAGAAATAAGAACTTTAAAAATGTTGCAACTCAATGTATTATTTTAATACTGAATTTTATACCTTATTATTTTCTCAAACCTATATGTTAGTATTTTCAGAAACAGCTATGCTAATTAACACAAGAATCTAGTGTCTCAATGAAATTTCTGCAGAAAGCAGTATGTGAAAAATCTTGGCAAAAATAACAAGATATATCACATTTATGTGTTGTGAGACATTAATTGATTATGGTGTTTGACATCTTTTGTCTTAAGCAAGAATGTTTTCTCCATTACAAACTGCATTGAAAAGCCTGTTGTGAATTCAAATATTTCTCAATATATTTGAACTGGTCTTAAGTCAATTAATTGACTTTTATTAAAACAGATCATCAATGGTTTCCTTGGACTGTAATGTTTTCAATGCAATAATCAGTTAGTTATGTCAATGAGTTAACGATAAGGAATAATAAGGAATATAAATGCTTTTAGAAAGGACAACACTACTAAGATGGTGGGAATGAGATTGCTTAAAGGTAATTTCTATGACAAAATTTTAAAAACATGTGGCAACCCTTCTGTTACTATGTTTCTGTGGAAATACGCTATCTTTGATGCAAGTGATTTCAAAAATGATGAAACAATTTAGTAAAGTAGCTGCCCTTATGAAGCTGGTGTTTGAAACATAATTAAACATGAAATTTTGATTAGAGGTTTTAATTTTTATCAATTTACAAGAAGTAAGTATTCTGTGTGTGCATGTGTGTGTGTGTGTGTGCATGCATGCATGTGCATGTGTGTATGCATGTATTTTTACCAACGTATAACAACAAAAGGATGTAAGAAAAAAAAAAAAAAAGCTGATGCTTCACAAACCAGTCCCTTGTAATATTTGCTCTGAATCAAATGTTTGCTCCAGATACTCCCATGATACTCATGCTATCAAAAACACAGTGAACAAGAGATTGGACAAATGGAAACTTGTACCTAATGATATCATAGATTGCCAACTATGATATAAAAGAAATAAATGCCAAGATGTATCAGCAGAAAATATTAAGTTTCAGTTGCCATTGAATTGACAATGTAGTAGTAGTAGTAGTAGTAGTAGTAGTAGTAGTAGTAGTAGTAGTAGTAGCTGTTGTTGAGTAACTGTATTCAGCTCTGCATGAGTAGGCTTATAAGTGGGAGATAATAAATCAAACATTTAGGAGTAGCACCTAGATCTTGTACTCTACACAGTTAGGTTTGTCTTGTGATCCTGCTGTACACTGTAACATACAATATTTGTCTGCCTAAACATAACTTAGTAATAACTGAAATGTTATTTACCACTTAGTTTATGGGACACAGTAGAGACTAGCAAAATGAAAGCAGAGAACAACAGCATTAAGTTCTTTGGAATTTAATAAGGGTGGGTGGTAACCCATCTGACAATATGGACTCTATGTATTTAGTTGGCAAGAAAGTAATTTTGATTTTCACAAATAGATAGAGTTACAATTTTTTTTAATGACTTTCGTCAACGTTATAACTTTTTTTATTTTTTGACATTTGATAGCCGTTACTTTTAGCTTACTGTAGAAGCAAATTGCGCATAATTTTGTTTACAGCTCTCAGTTCAGTGTCAACTTTAACACAGAGTGCAAAAATGAACATTTTTGCCATATTTTGCTTTTTCATTTCTATAATGGCATGAAAGCTGCTGAGGCTCACAAAAGAGATATGTGAAGTTTATGGTGTTGATTACTAAACAAAACGCACATGTCAGAAATGGTTTAAAAAATTCCCTTCTGGAGATTTTTCACTCAAAGAAGACCAACATTCTGTTCAACCAACTGAAGTTGATGATGACCGATTCAGAGTCATAACTGAATCTGATTGTCATATAACTGTGCAAGAGATTGCAGAGAGGTTAAATGTATCACACTCAACAATCGACAATCACTTAAAACATCTTCGACTTGTTAAGAAGCTTGAATATTTGGCTGATAAGGACCAGAAAGTCTATGAGCGTGGAATCATGAAGTTGCCAGAAAGATGGCAAAAGGTTATCAAACAAAATGGAAAACATATAATTGATTAAAGTTCATTCTTTGTATGAAAAAAAAAAGACTTATTTCACACTAAAAAACTGAAATTACTTTCTTGTCAACCCAATAGTTATTAATATAACAGGTATTTTGATCATCTGTGTATGTGTGAGAGAGAGATTTGTATATTAGTACATGGTGGTGGAAGGGAGAGATAGTGTTCTTCAAGTGGTGTTGAATTGTTCTGTTGATGTCACAAGATTGTGGTTGGTGGGACAAGTAATTACAAGGGTTATAAATGGCTAAAAGAAATAGAAACTATATGTCAACATATTGACAGAGTACAGAGTGATGATATCTTGAATGCTTTTCTTTTAGATTATTGCAATGTATTTTGAGGAACAGAAACTATTAGAACATAAGTGCAATAAATGTAACCATGAAGTGAAGAATTGAATGAATGGTACAGTAAATGTAGAGTAGTAGATAAGTTCCAGAACATAGTTAATATAATTACAACTTGAAGTCTGTGGGAATGGTGGAAATTTAGCACTACTAATAACCTTTATGTAAATAGCAAACATCTCAGATAATACTTACTTTCACATGATGCACCAGCTCTTCAGCATCTATATCTATCCTACGTTGGCATCTCTTAAAACAAAGGACTGATAACCCAATGTCGATAACTCCATGGTATTTACCTTTTTGAATCTGAAAGTGGAGTACAAAACAAAAATAACAACAATGATAGTTAAAATGCTACCACCCCTTGTCCATTTTCTAGTTGACATGGGATGGACAGGTAATCATGATCTAAGTCAAATTTTATTTAGAGTTATTACTCTCCTAAATGGGTCACCTTTCTCGTACATTCCATTTTGGCAGGGCTGCTATATCTGAATGTCCTTCCTAACACCAACTACTATACAGAGGGCAGCGGGTGCAGTTTCTTGTGACAGCAGCACTAAAAGATGTCATGTCCTCAGCAAGATTAAAAAGTCCTCAAGTTTATGTTGTCTCCATTCATTTACCAAACACTTTATAGAGTATGCTGAATGCATTTTATTGAGGAATTAACATAAGTGAAGTTGTCTTGTCCTGTGCAAGACTAAATAGTTCTTATTATTCTGTTCATTCAAAGTAACATGACCAAGAGGGTGAATAGAAGACTGTGATGAGAGAGACAGAGCAACAGGAAGAAGCTGAATAGAAGAGACAGTATGAGTGTGCGAATGAGAAGGTGGCAGAATAATGGGAATGAGGTGGTATTAGGGGTGGGAGTAATGGAAGAGAGACAGTGACAGAAGTTGCATGCTAGGAGGAGACAGGATAGAGAAAGGCGGAAGGATGGTTATGAAGATGGGTTATTGTAAGAGAGGGTGAGAGATAGATAGCAAGAGAGGACAATGTTACAAGAGCATAGTGGACTTCAATAACAGGTGATATATTGTTTTGAATCTAAGTGCTAGAAGAAAATACCATCACCATCATAATATGTTTATTTTCATTTTGATATGAGTTGGTTTGGTGATCTTGGTTCCATTTAGTGGAGTAAATGAGGAGTGGCAAGAGAGAGAGAGAGAGAGAGAGAGAGAGAGAGAGAGAGAGAGAGAGGGAGAGAGAGAGAGAGAGAGAGAGAGAGAAGAGAGAAAGGAAGAGAGGGGAAAAGAGAAAGGAAATGAGAGAGAGATGTATAGCCTTAGAAATAGGTAAAAGGTGGACGAAGGGTGATATGGGGTGGTATGATGGCTTGCAGTGAAGAAAGTAGATGGTAGTGGGTATTGAATGCAGGCAGTTACAATGCTACCCCTCATTACACAGGTGTTGTAATGGAAAAGAAGTAGCGTGATAAAAGGTAATGATGGGAGTGAATTAATATGGACAGTTCTAATATTGTTACAAAGGCAGTGTGATATAGTGAATAGAAGAGAGAATGATAGATAAGAGAGGAAGAGGGTAGTAGATAGAGAGTTAACAGCAATATAATGTAATAGGCAAGAGACCCAAAAGTAGATATATTATTTAACACAACAATGTTTTGGGAAACATAAACAGCATTCACATGAATTTTAAAGAAATCAAATGAGCTTAGTTGAATTGCTCTAAAACTTCAACTAAATTTCCCTGCATTAACAAAAAAATGACTGAATTGAAATGTAGTTCTGAGTTACAATTGAAGCAACAGACAAATTGTTTAATAGTTTAGCATAATAAAACAGCTTTGTTGTATTGCAGAATATGTGTCAAACAAGAAAACTCATTAGTTTGACAACAAGGATACTGATATTATTGCAGAAGTAGATATAAAGACATAATTACTCTGATGAAGTGGACATTATATCACATATTAAATCTCATAGATTAAAAATCATCCTACACCATCTGAAGTCATTTCACTCATTTTTTTCTACAGTTGTTATCAAAATTTGTGTAAAAAATAAACAGAATATGAATGGAGTAGCAAACTAAAGTGAACAGTAATAAATGCAGAATGAAGATAATTGTGAATATCATCGTCATTATTATTATCATTTAACATCTACGTTCCTTGCCAACATTGGTTGGATAGGTTGACAAAATCCAATGAGTGCAAAGACTATATTGTGCTCCATTGTCAATTTTGGAATGATGTCTATGAATAGATGCCCTTCTAATGTCAACCACTTTACAGCATGTACAGGGTACTTCTTTTGTGACACCACCCCTAGTCAGATCGCATTGCAGCTTACAAAACTACGAGCCCTGAGAGTAGTGGTTTTATGCTGGGAGATGGGGAGAGAGTTGAAATATTAAAGAAGGAGCTTGACCAGAACTAGTATCTTCCTGTCAAGGGGCTACATGGAGTCCCTTTACACTGGAGCATGATGCAGTCCTTAGGCTCATCAGATCCTGTCAAATTGTTTAACCAATGCCAGCATGGAACATGGACATTAAATGATGATAATGGTATTAATAATTAAAATATATTATATGTACAGAAAATAGATTCCATCACATGCCAGGAGGGAAAACTAGAAGTAGTTGATAGCTTCCATTACCTAGGTGACCAATTCAGTAGTGGGGGTGGGTGCTCCAAGAGCATAGCTGCTAGAATGAGAATAGGTTGGGCAAAGTTCTGAGAGCTTCTACCTCTGCTGGTAACAAAGGGCCTCTCCCTCAGAGTAAAAGGCAGACTGTATGATGCCTGTGTGTAGCCATGCCACACAGCAGTGAAACATGGGCTGTGACTGCCGAGGACATGTGTTGGCTTGTAAAATATGAAGCTAGTATGCTTCGCTGGATATGTAATGTCAGTGTGCATGCACAACAGAGTGAAAGCATCTTGAGAGAAAAGTTGGGCATAAGAAATATCAGATGTAGTGTGCAAGAGAGATGACTGCACTGGTATGGTCGTGTGATGCATATGGTCAAGGAGAGCTGTGTGAAGAAGTGTCACACTCTAATGGTGGAGGTCTACCTCTTCTACCTGTAGAAGAGGTAGACCCAGGAAGACATGGGACAAGGTGGTGAAGTACAATCTCCAACTGTTGGGCCTCATAGAGACTGAGACCTTTGGCGATATGCCATGCTTGAGAAGACTCATCAAGTCAAGTGAAATTGTAGCCATGGCCGATGCCCGTGTTGCATAACTGACCTACTAAAAGCACCCTTCGAACATTGGGCAATATGCTGTGCTTGTGAAGACCTGTTTAGTCAAGTGAAATGTGGTCAATGCCAGTGCTGTCTGATTGGCACCCATGCTGGTGGCATGTAAAAAGTACTATTCAAGTGGTGGGCCTCATGGAGGCAGTGACAGGTAACCAAGCCCTTTGGTGATATACTGTGCTTGTGTAGACCTATCAAGCCAAGTGAGACCATAGTCATGGCCGATGCTGGTGTCAGGTCAATGGCACTTATGCCATTGACATATAAAAAATGCCCACTACACTCACGGAGTGGTTAGCATTAGAAATGGTATCCAGCCGTAGAAGCGTTGCCAAATCAGATCAGAACCTGGAGCTGCTACCTGGCTTACCAGTTTTCAGCCAAACTGTCCAACCCATGCTAGCACAGAAAACGTACGTTAAATGATGATGATGATGATTTAGGGCTAGATTAATAATTAGTTTGCTAATAAAATGGAATATATTCGAAATGTTATGGTTTAGTATATTCCAATTAGTTTCAATATACAATATTATAATAATTATTAGAATTTTCAAATGAGTGTTTTATGTAAAATCATAACACTAAACAGTTAACACAATTAAATGAGAAACTGCAGATATTTTTAATAAAAGTTACATTAGAACATTTAAAATGTTTTTACTGTATCCAATAATGTAAGTGATGAAATAAGAGAAGGTACTTACTTCATTTGGAGATTTAGCATAAACTAAAATTCCTTTATCTAAAAAGAAATATCTCTGAAAAGAAGAGAAGAAATGTTCATGTTAAAAAGAATGAATTAAAGATATAGTTTATAATAACTTTGAAGATATAATAATAGCATATAATAATAATGACAAAAGTAAATGCAAACTTAAAAGCTTGGAATAAGCCAGCAATTTAGTACATTTGTTCATGTTCTACAAACAGGAACATTTCACCAATTAAAAAAATACATGATTTGCAACAGAATTTTATTCAGAAGGAAAAAAAAAAATGAAAATAATTAAGAAAGAAATAAAAATAATAATTTTGCTGTGCTTCTTATTCTGTTACATCTAGTGGAAAGGAAAATAATGAGTTCTTAAAATAAAAATAAAAAGAAACAAATTCAATAAACTAGATAAGCATTTTACCATATTTAAAATTTACAACAAATAGATAAAAAATTATTTTTAAAAGGGGAGGACAGCACTCCTGACCCTTTTGCCAGGCATGCTAATGATTCTGCTAGGTTGGAGTAAAATAATAATAATAATAATAATAATAAGAATACATGAAGATATTTCATTACTGCCCCTGCCACTTCCCATCCCAAAGCTTTCAGTCATACTATAATATCTCTTATCCTTCAATCACCCTAGGACACTGGGTGTGCCTCAGTAAGTGATTGTAACAAACATGTAGATTAAAAGTAAATAATAATAATAATAATAATAATAATAATAATAATAATAATAATAATGATAATAATAATAATCCATTTTACTATAGGCACAAGGGCTGATTTTGGGGGAGAAGTCTGCTAGTTGATTACATGAACCCAGTACTCAACTGGCACTTATTTCATCAATCCCCAAAAGGATGAAAAGCAAAGTTGACCTCAGTGGAATTTGAACTGAAAACATAAAGATAGATGAAATGTTGCTAAGCATTTTCTCCAGTGTTCTAGCGATTCTTCAAGCTTGCTGGAAGAATCACTAATAATAATAATAATAATAATAATAATAATAATAATAATAACAACAATAATAATAATAACAATAATAATAATAATAATAATAATAATAATCCTTTCTACTATAGGCACAAGGCCTGAAATTTTTGGGGAGGGAACCAGTCGATTACATCAACCCCAGTGTTTCACTGGTGCTTAATTTATCAACCCCGAAAGGATGAAAAGCAAAGTTGACATCAGCAGAATTTGAACTCAGAATGTAAGGACAGGCAAAATATCACCAAGCATTTTGTCCAGCATGCTAATGATTCTGCCTTAATAATAACAATAATGATAATAATAATAATAATAATAATAATAATAATAATAATAATAATAATAATAACAGAGATGAATACAAAAGAAGAGAAAAGATAGAATGTAAAGAACCATACTGGCATAGATGAATTTGTGAGAAACAAATTTAAAAAGAGATTAGGACAAGTTGATAGACTGAAAAGAGGGGAATTGCAGAACAAAAGCATAAGAATAACACAGAAAAGAACATATGGAATAAGAGATAAAGAGTATGGATGTGATATTGGAAGAACTGAAACAAAGAGTAGTAACAATCAAGGCAAAGCTGGTAAGATATGACAATAGATCAAAACAATTCAGGCAGAACAGATTGTTTGAAGCAAATCAGAAAAAAACAGTTTCAGAAACTAGATGAACAATTACATGTAGCAATGATACCAGATGCAGATGAAAGCAAGGCATTCTGGGGAGGAATCTGGGACCAACTTGTAAAGCATAATGATGAAGTGAAGTGGTTGTATGAAATCCAAGATAGGTTAAGAAATATAGAAGACCAAAAAAACATAAAAATAACTACAGAAATGATAAAAAAAAAAGCAGTTAAGGAAACTCCCAAATTGGAAGAGCCAGGACAGGATGGGATTCAAGGTTATTGGATGAAGAAGCCAAGAGGGCTCCATGAAAGAATAGCGCAAGAGCTAGATGAGTGCTTGAAGGAAGGCACTGGCTGGCAAAAGGTAAGACATTGTTATGCGCCAAAGATCCTGAAAAGGGTCATATTGCATCCAACTTTCAACCTAACTTTCTGCTAATGTTGAAACTATTATCAGTTGCTTTGGTCAGTGAACTGTATAGACACTTAGAAAAAAGTGGGCTGCTACTTATTGAATAGAAAGGGTGCTGAAAGAGGAGCCAGGGAAGAAAAGATCATCTGTTAATTGATAGTCTAAATATCAGAAACAGCAAGAGAAGACACACTAACCTGAGATGGCATGGATTGACTATCATAAAGCATAGGATATGATACCACACTTTTGGATAACAAGAACCATGCAAATGTATGGGGTAACAGAAAACATGAAAAGCCTTACATCGAACAGTATGAAATGTTGGAGAACTGAATTGACAGCAAGGTATCAGGAGAGGTGAGAATCAAAAGAGAAATCTTCCAGGGAGACAATGTGTCCCCACTGATCTTTGTGCTGGGAATGATCCCTTTGAATGAAATACTACAGAAAACAAAGTTGGGGTATGATCTGGGAAGCAGTAAGGGAAAACTGAACCACTTGCTATTCATGGATGACTTGAAGTTGTGGACAGAGGAGGAGCTAAAAGAATGAGACAGGAAGATAAGAAAGCTCTTAATGATGCATGGAGCCCATCATCTATGTGCAGACACTGATTGAGGAAGGGAAATGATAAGTGTGAATGACTGCATACGTATCAAACTTGGGAGCTTAATGAGATACTTATCGCAAAGTAAGGAAACCTTGCTTGTGTCAATTAGGAATGTGGGAGTATTGAAAGCAGAAAAAAAGAGAAAAACAAAGGAACAAGTACAAAAAGGACATGAAAAAGTATTACGCAACAAGGGACTCCACAATGAATTCCACATGGCCACAACTGAAGTTGCTGGAAAACATAGATGGGATTGACTGAAGAAAGGAACACTGAAAAAAGAAACTGAGAGCACTATACTGGCAGTGCAGGACCAAGTATTGGCCATGAATTGGAGGGTCACCATTAGGAATGAGGAAATGTCTCCACTGTACCACATGTGTAATAGAATGGACGAAACCATTGCTTATGTTGTGAACAAATGTCTTAGGCTTGCCCCAAACCACTGCAAGCTGTGGAAACACAATGAGGTAGCAAAAGTGCTACATTGGAAACTGAGCAAAAAGTGGTGGGGGAGGTTAGACAGAAGCAAGACTTGGTATGAGCACAAACTGCGGAGAGTGGCAGAGTCGGACACCTGCAAAATCTTCTGGGATTTCCCAATCCAAACAGATCGGGTGCTAGAGCATAAGAGACCAGACCTAGTGGTGGTGGATAAGATGCACCACATACGTTATATAGTTGATGTTGCATGCCCCTTTGACCCATGAATAGTCAAGAAGAAAGTTGTAAAAACAGATATATACAATTTCCATAAGTACAAAATAGCCCAACTATGGAAAATGAAGATGAAGATAGGGCCAATTATTGTTGCTTCCTTAGGGACAGTATCAGAAGGCATCAAGAGGAATATAAAAGAAATCAGAATAGAGTGTCAAGTACAACTGTTGCAAAAAGTTTACCTCCTTAGCATAGCCAGAATAATCAGTAAAGTATTAAATAGTTGAAAAGAAAAGATAGCATGGTACCATATGCTGCAGGCATCAAACCCGTTACGCATGCAAGACTCCAGGAGTTACAACAAAACCTGAGATACAAAGAATAAATAAATAAATGGAGGAGTGCCCTGAAGCGGTACCAGGCAGTGACTCTCATGGCTTTTAATCTTAACTGATTAGAAGTGTTATCATGTACATATTTTGTAGCAGGGAAGCATCTTAGCCATGTGTTGAGAGGAATTCTTTGGGGTTTGAATAATTCAAAGAAGAACAAGTATTAAGGACTAACTATGTGAAGTGTAGAATTGACAACACTACTGAGAGCAACAAATGTGGAAAGTGTGGTGAGAGGGGTGAAATGGTACAGCACATCATTAGCAAATGCCTCAAATTGGCACAACACGAATACAAAAGACATGACAATGTGGCAAGAATGAGCCATTGGGAGCTCTGTGGAAATCACAGCCAACAAGAGCAAAGACATGGTTTGAGCAAACTGTAAAAGGAGTCACCAAGAATGAACATTGCAAAATTCTGTGATGCAATGATTCAGTGCAATCACTTGACTAGACATAAAAAAACCAGACGTTGTTGTGGGGAAAAAATAAAAAGACATGCATGATAATTGACATAGCATGTTCTGGTGACAACAGGATCAAAGAGAAAGAAGAAAAACTTAACTACAATGATTTGAAGTGGGAAATACGAAGGTTGTGGTCAATGAGGAGAGTAGACATGATACCAATAGTAACTGACGCACTTGGAAGTATCAACACTCAACTACCAACATGGCTCAAATAGACTGGTATAAATGTAAAGGTAGAACACCTATAAAAATCAGCATTGTTTGGAACTGCAAGAATTCTTCACAGCATTCTTAAAGCACGACCACTAAACAAGTGTCACCTTAATCTGCCGGCTGTGGACATCCGATACTTTCCATCACACTCAGCAAAATAAGCTGAGAGTATTCATCAAGTAGTAGTAGTAGTAGTTGTAGTATGCCCTGATGAAATACCAGGCAGTGGCTTTCATGGCTTCTAATCCTAACTGATTGGAAGTGTTATCATGTACATTGTTTTGCCTTGGTATAACAGATGGGCTACAGTAAATATTCTGCTTAATACCACAGATTTGCTTGTCAGTTGCTTGATCTTAACCAGTTGAGCATGTCCCTTTAGTGACTGACGATATGTGCATCGCTGATCATGAATAGAAGTAGTGGGGGAGCATCATAGCCATGTGTTGCAAAGAATTCTTTGGGATTTGAATAATTCACCAGTGGAAACATGGGTGTTTCGTTCATCATCCTTAAACAAACCTTATTCAGGGACCTTTTGAGCAGGATGGGCTACTCAACCTGAAGAAAATTCTAACTGGGCCCCACCTGCAAGATCATGTGCTTTTTATCTTGATATAAGATCACCACGTTGCACACATATGGTTGCAATGCATGTGCCTGGTGTACCCTTATCAGATGGGTAGTTATGATGGGTATACTGGGCTTCATATAATTGTACCCCAGTGTCACTTTGATGGCATGCACTGCTCTCTCACTCAATAATAAGTATGAAAGCAAGAAAGCTTTTTGCTGGATGTCTATGATGTGGTCAGTGATACTCTGTTTCAGCTGCAGTGAAGTACAGTATCATTGAAGAGATATAGCAAAATATTGGTGACTGGGTTGTAGATGTACAATGATGATCATGATGATGGTGATAGCTCATCACCATCATAATACATCTGTTTTCCATGCTGGCATGGGTTGGACATGTTATTACAATTTGAACCATTTTATATTGAGAGTCACTGATCTTACAGACTGGTGTTTGTCTGTCTCATTTGGCCAAATTTCTACAGTTGGATGCATTTCCTATTTCCAGCCACTATCAAGAGCATACTGAGTGCATTTCATAGCATTAACTCTAGAGAGGTTGAATTGGCCAGATGGGACTAAAGGTACCTCACACCCTATAAAATTATTTCAACAATATGTCACCCACTTTCTCCACACACTATGCTTGTCTTTCTCCCTGCAAGACAGAGTTGCAAGAGCACAAAGAAAACATGAGCTGTGCAAGTCCAGAGTCAACTCCTTGCCTTCATTTCCAGCTGACCACTAATGCCTGACCTGTGACATGCATCAGCCTGATTGGTCAGAGCCGGATACACAGTGCTCCATCTTCTCCCATGTAATGTCCTTGGTCATCATCGACAACGATGGATGAACATTATATGGTGGCAAGCTGGCAGAGTTGTTAGTATGCCAGACAAAATGCAAAGTCGACTTCAGTGGAATTTTGTCTGTCACCACACTCGGAGTTCAAATTCTGCTGAGGCCAACTTTGTCTTTCATCCTTTTGGGGACAATGAAATAAGTACCAGTTGAGCACTGGGGTTGATTTAATTGACTAGCCCCCTCTCCCAAAATTTTAGATCTTGTGCCTATAGCAGAAAAGATTATTATTACTATTATTATATAAGGTAGCAAACTAGCAGAATCATTAGCACACTGGGCAAAATGTTTAGCGGCATTTCATCCATCTTTATGCTCTGAGTTCAAATTCCACAGAGGTTGACTTTGCCTTTCATCTTTTTGGGGTAGATAAAATAAGTACCAGTTAAGTACTGGGGTCGATGTAATCAATTTACTGCCTTCCCCGAAATTGCTGGCATGGTGCTAAAATTTGAAATCATTATTATTATCATTATACTCTTCCACACAGGCAACTTACCCAACCACACATCATCTCTCTTTCTCTCTCTCTCTCTCTCTCTCTCTCTCTCCCTCTTTCTCATCCTTCACCTGTCTATGGTATTAACATTGCTATTCTGCTGCTCTTCACATCCATACATCACTAGACACCCTGCCTTATCCACCATTCAATACATCAACCCCTCAACACTTGTTCTTTCAGTATATTCACACACAACCTCAGTCCCTCACCCATTTCTCACACAATCTTATAATCCTCCAACCATCCTCATTACCAGTTCTTTTGTCCCTATTCACTTCTATTTACCATGTACCTTAGGGATCCTCACACAGATACCTCACCACCACTATTTTTTTATCTCATCCCAGCTCCACCTTAATCATTCCCACCTTCTCTTCTAAAATATGAGTAGTCATGTACCTCCTCTACAGCAAGAAACCTGCTCTGCTTTGGTCCCTTCTCTCAACCCCATATTTCCATATCTCCTAGTATAAAGCTACCTCTCTCAAGGTTTGTAGTCATGCAAAGCTGCATGGTGACCTCACTAGTGCTGGAGACAAGGAAACACCACCTGGTACATGCTGTAAAGTGACTGACATTAGGAAGGGTATCCAGCCATAAAAAAAAACATGTGGAGTAGACAATAGAAATGATACAAACTTTTCAACTTATGCCAGCATGGAACATGGACATATGATGAGGATGATGATGAAGAAGTAAAATTGAACACAACAAACGTCTTGTGTGTTTTAATGGTTTTAGCAATTTAACTAGTATGCAAGTGATTTAATCCCAACATAATCTCAGATTTACAAAAATTCTGTTTATATTTGCAGTTGATGCTTTTTCATCACAAAAAGCATCCCTCAAACGAAATCTATCCCAAACTCTTATCTCTATGAAAATGAATAAATATTACAGACTGCATGAACTTATTTTCTTTGAGGTCAGTCTCTAAACTAACAAAGACTTCTTTCATAAGAAATGTCATTTAAGCGTGTTTAGTTAAATATAGTGTATCACATTCATATCAAGTGCTATGTTATCTTTAAAGAACTTTCCCAAGAACATTTTTCTAATGGAAGCAGTATGATGTCATTGTATAAGGCATCTCTACCACACTAATATCATAGAAATAAAAATAAATATTCTTCTTAAATTCCTAATTTGTAATTTAACAATTTATCTTTTCTTCTTTAATATAACACTTAATCGGTTTCATTTCTTGATCTAATTCCAAATACATAATTTCACTTGTAACCACTTCCAAGTTTCTCTAGTCTTTCATTCAATTCCTGACAACCTTTAATTTATCTAATTAGCTTAGACACTTATTTTAGATTTCATCTGAAAGAAATACTTATTTTAGATTTCAGCTGAAAGAAATACTTCAAAGGAAAATAAGAATTTGTAAAAACTGCTTATTATGAAATAACAGATTCAGTAGAGTAATTTCATCAAATCAGTTAGACACTACTGGATTAATTACCATAATTACTAAAATTACTAGTTTGACTTCTTGCAGAATAGCGGTAGTTAAATAAAAAATTTGACTAAGGAGTAAGTTACAGAGAAGGAAATTTGATGAAGTTTTTTGTTTGGGATCTGGTATGGAAGATATAGTTGTGGTGGTAGAAGGAAATAAGATTGTAAGATTGCATCAAATTATGGAAGGGGTTAGTTAAAGTTGGCAACATCAAAGGAGAAAACATCATTGTGGAATTGAAAGAACAGAGAGGCGGAGGGGTGACATTGGTTAGAGAATGTAGATCAGTGGAGACTTTCCTGCAAGTCAACTCCTGTTGAAGTCAACTTATCAACACAAGAAACGAAAAACAAAACATGTAGGAATCAAGTACTGGAGCCTATAACTCCCCTTTGTGCCAAACTTAGAAATCGTTATAGATAATTACGAAGCTGTGAAGTAGGCTGGCATTAAAGTTTTAGAACATTCAGTCTGTGAGTCAATTTAAAGTTCTTATTTACAAAATATCTTAAGATATATCATTGACTCTTTGGAACTTTTCTATTATGTAATAACTTCCTATTTCCCTCTCATATAGATATGAGAAGCTGTGCCTAAATTAAAGATCATATCTAAATTTACATACTATTGGTTATCCCTTAGGCTCTACAATACAAATTTTCTGTTTTAAAGTGATCTAAAATTAAAACATTTCATCAAATTTCATGTAAATTAATGTCCCAAACACCAGCTTAATAGTGACAAAGTTATTTTTATTAAATTCTTCATTATTTTCAAACATGTTGAAGTTGCAGGGAAAAAAATATTTAAAAAAATTACTTTTCTAAAGCTACAGGAGGAGTTCTTAATGCAGATCCAACTCAGAGACTGTTTTGTCAGATTACACATTGAAACGATACCTAATAAATTCCTCCAGAACTAAAATAGCCAAGACAGAACAGCAATCCAGGAAGATATTGCCTAGATTTTTAAAAAATCAATGCATATCAATAACATCTTATAGCACATGATGCGCCAGCTTAGAAAATATAAAAATATCGTGATATAATAGTAACTTGTGTAAAGTCAAATGAAGTGTGTCAGGATATAGCTTTAAACAGCAAGATTATCATCTGACAAATATTTACTGCAAAAACTATAACAGGAAATAAAATGCTTGTTGTGAGGTAAAAACACAAAGGAAATTGCACTAAAAGTAGTACCATTGATACATTTTTAGCTTTCATAATTGAGATTAATGCTTAAAGGATATTATTTTCCTGTTTCTCAAATGTTTAGAAACTATATTAACTTCTTTCATCACAAACATTTTCTGAATGATTTTTGTATTTTATATGCAAGTATTAGATATTTTCTTTTTATTGATGTTTTACAAATATTTTCCCAAGACCTGCAAGTGTTGGGTAGACTTTGCAGGTATGATTATTTGCATATTGTTCTCACCAAATTTTCAATATTCTTGTCCATAATCAGTCTATAGACGTAGCTCCTCATCAGAGTTTTCATCCTCAACATTCCCGGGTGTCTGCTGTGGAATTGCTACAATACACAATTTTGTAATGTAGTTGGTACTACAACTCTTTGTGCATACATCAGAATATCATCACATATTGAGAAACTACTTGCATTTGTATTTTTATTCTGCTTGTTTTTTAAAGCTTCTTTTATTTTTGTAATATACTCATCGCTGACAGATTTCATTCTTATATCCTGTGCAGACACTGACAGTTCTTAGATAACATTAGTCAGAATACTTTCTATTTCATTTTCTACCTGCAGTGCAGCTATCATGGTATCTTCTAGAGGTTCCATATTTTTGGTAATTAGTCTCAATAGTCCACATGACCAATTTTTTCTAATGAACATTTTGAAATTGTAATTTAGTAATATTATACCCCAATGTTGTAGTCAGTTTGCTGTATGGGTAGCTAACACTTTCTTAGACCCATAAATTGATAGCAATGGTCGATGATCTGTTTGTAACAGAAAACTTCTACCATGTGGAAACTTGTGAAATTTTTTTACAGCAAAGATAATCGATAGGGCTTCTTTTTCTATCTGACTGTATTTTTTCTCTGCCACTATCAGTGAGCATGAAACATGAATCACTGGTTTTGTACTTCCATTTTTATACCTGTGTAGCAAAACTGCTCCTATTCCTTACTCCAAAGCATCAGACACTACAACAATGTCCATTTCTGGATCAAAATGCGCTAGACACAAATCTGTGATTAGAATTTTTTTTATTTCTTCAAATGCATTTTGACTTTTAACCAACCAATTCCACTTTACTTCTTTTTCAATAAGTCATTCAATGGAGCTCTTAATTTGTGCATGTTAGGAATGTAGTTTTGGTAGTAGTTTACCAGCCCAAGAAACACTCGTAAAGTTGGTATATTTGTCGAAGTAGGCATATTCTTTATTGTGTCTGCCCTCAACGGGTCAGGCCATCTACCATCTTTATCAATTATTTGCCATAAGTACCTAATTTGAAGCAAAAAGAATTCGCCTTCTTCTTCACTCAAAATGAACCCGTACTCCTCAATTTTCTTGAACACAGCTTTTATATGCTCCACATGCTGTTCACGCAAATTACTCTTAATATAGTGTCCAAATAAGGGATTGCAAATTCACAATCAGATAACATAGCGTATATGATTTGCTGAAATATTGCCAGTGCAACCATTAATCCAAATGGTAACTAGGTATAGCTGTACACTCCACAATGTGTATTTATTGTCAGATACTTTGAGTATTTGTCATTTACTTTAATCTGTAAATAAATGTCAGACAGATCCAATTTGGAGAAAATTTTTCCACCATTTAATTTTTGCAAAAATGTCCTCTGGAGCTGGGAGTAGATGGTGGCATGTTTTCAAGCAGTCATTCAATCCTGTAGAGAAACTGGTACACTTTTCGTTTTAATGCACACTGTGGGCACCGCCCACTTAGAGTAATCCACTTTTTTAATGATTTCACTCTTTTCCAGTTTGTCCAACTCTTCATTTATGATTTCAATTGCCATGAACGGTATTTTTCTGTTAGATTTAAATACAGGCACAGCGTTTTCGCTTACTTGAAAGCAGGCTTCAGTCTTTTTACATAGAGTTAAGTCCTCCGAAGAGGAAACATCTTTTTCAATTTTTTTTACAATTCCTCACACAAATTATTTTTAATGGTACAACCATTTAGGTTTTTGAAGTAGAGACTTATGGGGAGGTGGCATAAGTCAAATAACTCCAACCAATCTGTACCAAACAGATTGGTTGTATTCTCCACAATGAATACTTTTGCTTCACGTTTCTCCTCAAACTGTGATGTCTGTACACATTTCACTCATGAAATATAATTTATTGTCCGTCACACCACGCACAATTTTTGGTTTCCCAATTTTTCTCCATGTATCCACATTTATGATTGAAATATCACTATCCATATCCAACTGTAGTTTAATATTTACACCATTTATTTTTACGTGTACAAAGTTTATGTTTTTTTGTCGCATTCACTTTCTACTGAAAACACCTTAGAACTTTTTGCATTCAACCCTCGTGATCTTGTCTTGCAGTGTGAGCTCTTGTGATCAAGTTTCTGACAACTGTAGCATGTTCAGTTTTTAAACAGACACCCTTTTCTGAAGAATAGGCCTCCACATCCATAACATGGTTTTGGTTGTACTTTCTGGGTCGGCATATCTATATTTTTGTGAAACCTTTCTCTTGAATTTTTTCCACATTGTGCTTCAGGTTTACCATTACTTGGCATTCTTCTGTAATGGTGTGCAGGGTTAAGTCTTGGTTTGCTTACTCCATTTTTGAGAGAATCCTTGCCTGAATTTCTCTAACTTTGGTTGCCATAAGGCCTTGTATGAAGATAAGGGATTTAAACATATCCTGAGTGAGTTCCTGAAGTTTAGTTTTCACATATATAGTTGACTACTCTGGCAAATGTAATAAAGACATCATCATCATTTTTTGTTAAGTTTCAACACTCCATTCATGTGTTAAATAACAAAATTTTGTCACAAAAGATCTTTGATAGTAATTCAATAGTTTCTTGGAAACTAATCTCACTTGACTTTTTGGGCAATATAAAGTTACAGTAGTGTTCATGCTCAGCCAGAGCTACCTTGCGTAGTGATAGCCTCACTTTCTTCTCATCTGACCATGGCTTGCAATCTTTGTTAAAAATTTCCTCATACCTTCTATAGTATACAGGAAAGGTAATACCCTCCTCCAGATCATAAGTGAATTCAGAAATTGAGTTTGCCACACTGTCTGACGTAAGCAAACTTACCAAATTTTCAAACTTCCTTGACTGTAACTCAATTAACTGTTGTTGTTGTTGTTGTAACATTTGCTTCTGCAACTCCAGTAGTTGTTCCTGAACCTTCTCTTGAAGTTGTATTACTGCAGCCAATAGGTTCTCCATAATTTAACAATTTGTATGACACAAATTGTCAAATAACCTATGTGAGATTCGAAAAATCCTCATCAGCAGATGTTATATGCTTACGCCGCCAATATCGTAGTATGGTTGATATTGTTGATGAAAGATAAAGAATACACTGTAACCGAGTTATAACAAAACAAAAATAAAAACAGTGGCAGTAACAAACACACAACAACCCAACAATCAATATTTCCAACACACTAACTCGAACTGTAAACTGTACCTGGACCTTGAAGACCAAGCTATGAACTGCCAACTACATCAGACCACTACTATTTATATGTAGTGGTCCCATCTTTTCTCGTCAGAGGGTGTTGTACTCTCACCACAACATACAGACATACAGAGAAGCACATTTGAAGATACAATAAACTCTATGTGTTGGTCCAGCAAGCACCTTAACCTTACAACCATGTTAACTCCTTGTACATAAAGAAATTATGCTTTTTACATAAATAGGTACAGGCACGAGTGTGTAGCTAAGAAGCTTGCTTCCTGACCATATATTTTCAGGTTTTAGTCCCACTGTGTTATATTTTGGGCAGGTGTCTTCTACTACACTGACACACTTGTGAGAAGATTTGGTGAGAAGAAACTGAAAGAAGCTCATTACATGCGCATGAGAGAGAGAGAGAGAGAGAGGTGTATGTGCACATACCTTTGTCTTGATATCAGTAATGGTTGTAAACGAGCATAGAAACTGTTATAGAAACATTGTTGCTTGTTTTTAGTAAAATATGTCTGGGCATGGGAAAACATTATGTTACTTGGAAACAGGTGAGGGTTGGTTACAGAAAGGGCATCCAACCATAGAAAGTCTGTCACAATGAATTTATCTTACCCATGCAAGGAAGGAAAAGTGGACACTAAAATGATGATGATGATGATGATGATGGACATCTATATGAGATAAGAATGATATCTTAAAATGTTAGTCTTCACAACTGGTAACCCATCAAATCAATGAAAATAAAATGAACAAATAGATAACCATGACAATTGTCTACAAACAAAGTGGAAATATTTCCTATGAAAAAAAATGACTACTTATTTCTTTACAAACATTTTAATTTCTGTTCTAGAAACATTTCCCTATTGTTATGGTTAGTGATATTTGCTTCAAAGGAAATTGAATCATTTAACAATCAATTTAGGATAATTTTTTTCCTCTTTATTGCTAATGCTCATTCTATGGTTTTCCACCATTTTATAAAAAGCATCACATGTGTTCATTTAGATACCAACCATCTATCTATTGCTGAAACTGCATCCTAAACATTTCAGCAGAGGACTAATTTTTATTTTTTATTATTATTATTATATTTTATTATCAGAATAAATTCCTTGCTGTATTTGTTCTGGCTCTTTATATTCTGAGAATGGGCGGTAGTGGCATGGCGGTACTTTTCGGAAGAGTCTGGATCTTGAAGTAAAGACAATATTCGTAGACCCGGAGGTTAGACTGGTTGTCCTGGATGTCAACAGCAGCGATGGGTGTGCTTTTTGACTCATATCAGTCTATGCACTGCCTTTAACAGGTCGGCTGGATTTCTTTCAACGTCTAGAAGTATTCCTAGGAACGTCTCATCCTTTACTTTTAGTGGGGGATTGGAATGCTACCTTGGACACGCATCTAGACTACGTGGGCAGAGATAGGAATAGACGGGGATGCAAATGCCTCAGAGACTTGCTCAAATGCTTTCAAATGTCTGACAGGGTCCGACTCGACCACCTGAATGTGCCAACGTGGACATGGAGCAACCGCATCAGGTTGTTGAGATCATATCTAGATAGGATACTGTGTAGGACAGTAAATAAAAATAGCGTAGGGTGTCCACAATTCCACATAGTCAGCTACACGGATCACAAACTTGTGACGTGTACGCTAGACTTAGATAGGACACATAGGCAGGGTCCTGGTTACTGGAAACTAAACGCATCTTTCCCGTCGAGACAGGTTTTCAGAGACCGGATTAGCACGCTAGTAAAGAGGGCATCAACAACAAATGATGGTTTGCCCTCAAGAGAGCAATAAAAGCAGAAGTGATTAGGTTTGGCAAAGCACTAGCCATAGATAGAAACAGAGTAGAGGGTAACCTAGTTAAGAAGCTAGAAGAGGCGATTAGAAGTGGCATAGCATCCAACGTTTTGGCGGCAAGGTTGACCCTCGACTTCAATGCCAAACATGAAGGGTGTGTTATCAGGGCTAGGATGCATGCTCTAAGGAACGAAGGCATTGGAGCCGTGCGAGAGGTCCAGGTGGCGGAGGCGTAACAGGGCAACAAAGCCACTATTCGATCTCTGGTAGATGAACAAAGGCGAGAATTACTCGAGCCAAGTAAAATGTGTGATGCTTTTCAAAAGCATTTTGCCCGACTGTTCGGGATGAGTGGTGAGCGAGAACACAGGGTGGACTTCAGTGACTACCTGCACAGCCTATCACAACTCTCGACAAGAGAGGCAGAGTGCTGCAAAGGTGCCATCATGACGGCAGAAGTGCGGGACGTGTTGGCAGAATGCTCGAGGGACAAATTGCCAGGTTTGGATGGTCTACTCTACGAGCTTTACAGTTGTATGCCAGACTTGTTTGGAGATGTCTTGGCACCCATTAAAAGGAGGGCTGGGCATGTCATGGTTGATGATGCGCAGATATGCGCTGAGACTGCAACATCTCCGGCTCTACGTAGAACAGGTGTGGTCGCTGTTTGTGAGGCGCACTTTACTGCAGCTCGTCTCCATAACCAAACTGCAGTCATGGATTAAAAAGAACACGTCTGAAAGATCTAAAGACAAACACTTTCCTCTCTGGTGAATCTCTCATCAACTTCTTCAAGTATCACTTGAAGAGGAAGGTGAGAGTAGAGAGGGAAGTTTTGCCTTGTGAATGTTTCAAAAAAAGAAAGGTGAATGTAGCAAGGATGGCACGTGTGAATGATGGAGCCACCTTGAGCATAATCCTATGAACCAGAAAAAGAAAGGAAACAAAGAGAGTCACTTACTGTAATGTGTTTTTTGTATGACATTATTGCATCAAAGGTGCACCCTGATATTGTATTTCAGAGTTTCCTCTTCCACTGCTAACTTGGTCACCTAGGCAACAGAAGCTACGCCAATGTGAGGGTGCACCTTTGATGCAAGCTTGATGAAGTGCAACTTTAATGTCTAAAACTGCAAACATTATGTAAACTTTCACTTCGAGTTATTGCATAAACTGATGTTCTAAGCAGAGCTGGCACAGAAACAGTCAAAATGAAAATTTAAATAATGTTTGCAGTTTTAGAAACTGTAAACATTATGTAAATTTTCAATTTGAATTTTTGTGTATACTGGTATTGCAAGCAGAGTTGATACAGAAACAATTGTAACAAATAATTAAAGATGAGTTAAAGGATTTCTTTATCTTATTATTTGGATTATAATTTACTCTTCGCCACACACAATAGTTTTACCACCATGAAACCAGGAGTTTCTACACTTGAAGAATTTCAGTATTAGTCTGGAATCCAACAGTGCTGATAGCCCAGAGCTCAGGTTGAATGCTTCTCTGGAAATACCCAACCAGGACCTAAGATATATACACACACATGCAGGCAGGCAGATAGACAGACAGACAGACAGACAAATAGACAGATGGATCCACACACACACACACACACACAGATTATTCTTCATAAGTTTGATGATGAGAGTTCAGTTATTCAATCAAGTAAACTACTAGCTCATTGAATTAACATGTAAGTGGCTGAGTAATCCAGACCCATGTATCCCTGACTTAATTCTCAGAGAGAATCAACATGACACACTATGTGTGTGTGTGTGTGTGTGTGTGTGTGTGTGTGTGTGTGCACATGCATGTGTGTCTGCATGCGCATGACGAGGTTGTACTATTTGAATTACAGGTACAATTCACTAGATGGGTTTCTATGCAATTTCCATATACTCAACTTTATTCATAAAGTATGAGTCAATACAAAGCTATAGAAAATGTCATTTGCCCAAGTTGCCGAACAGTGGGATAAATCCAGGACCTCAATACTGCAAAGTGGACTTCTTGACTGTTTGGATAGGGACCTATCCTGAGGCAGCATTTTATAGCAGCTGCATACTCTCCCTGTTACCAACTTGGTTTTTTGAGTAATGATTCTTTATTCCGCTGGTCTTTGAATGCATTAGTGACAAGTCATAATATCATACAGACTGTGACAAGTGAAGCCAAGGAAAGTCAACATTCATGCACATACTTAGTTACTTGCAAACAAGGATGACCTCCTGTAGTTTGTACCACACTTTTGCTAGTTGTCATAAGTGTCTATGTAGTTGCAAGCTGACACCCTCTAATCACCCAAAAAAACATTGAGGATGCAATAGCTGGAAGGAGAGAGGGCTTTAACAGCACTCAGTTGATACTAATTTTCAGCTCGATAGAAATGTGAAACAAATGGCCTTGCTTACAAGGTCATATACCTTTACATTAACGTGCACACATAAACACACACATATATAAACATATACAGACATGAACATTATAAACACAGCTAAAACTCTAAGAAAACAAACTCAATATTTTGTGAATGTTTGAAAGTAACACAGCAAATATGACCATTCCTAGGCTCCTTGCCAATGATGTAAATATGTAAGTATAAGAACAGAGAGTCAATTGTAGAAACACTGCATTGTAATCAATAAATATCAAAATAATGCAGCAAATTGTGGCTTGTTAATTTAATCAAGAATATCTAATAAATACACAATTTTACATTCTTAATTGTTTTAATATAACCATTTTAACCCCTTAAAACTATTATAAGACTGGTTGTAAGATTATAGTCTGTGACCCACAATAGCTTGTGTCATAGAAACTTGCAACTGTCTTCTAGGTTATAGATCTTTGTCTCCTCTCTCTTGACATAAGCATCGTCTAGTGTGTTGTTTTGAACTTATGTCTGGCTAGTGATCTTTCAGCTTCCTTCATTCTTCAGGTTGTTTTGTGTCTCTTGGTCCATTGACTTCTTACCTTGATGTCACTAATCTCTAGTCTATGCTGAGTGGTACATTCTTCACTGGAGAAAGTCTATCTAGTCTGTTTCCCATTGAGTATGAAGTCTGTACCATTGCCTGTATGGTAGGTAAACATGTAGCTGCCAGTTTCCTAAAGTTAATGTTGCAAACAGTTAATTTATCCTTCTTCATTCCATTCATAACCTTAGCCTTCTTACACATCAGAATAGTCATCTTAGTGTATTAAAGTCCCCAGCCATGATAACAAGGTCACTGCTATCTGTAGTCTGCAAAGACTCTTATAAAAACAGTCTTTTTGTTCATCAATCAATCCAAATTATGCTGCATAAGCAGAGGTCATTTTTGCTGTGGTGATGTCTGGTTAATCTAACCTTATTTATTCTGTCAATATATTCTGACTATTTCAATTACTTTGTCTATCCAGTTCTTGGCGAACAATCTGCCTGTTCCACAAACTTCAGCAGTGTTGCCCACCCAGAATTTGTTCCTTATTTGTGAGGAATCTGGCTGAAGCTCTCAACTTACTGCTTGTACACAGTACACATCTACTCACTTCCACTATAACTTCTGGTATATATTAAATATTATATACAAAAACTGATAATATGTTCCAATATTCTATAATCAAAAAAAGGTAAAATTCAATGCATATAAAATGGATTTTGAAATTGAAACTTCAACTTCTGTAACTTGTACATTTCGTAAAGCCAAAATATTTTGAGTGTACTAAACTTTTTCTTGTGTTCCATATTAATGTATAAATTTTACACAATGTGAGCTTAGTAACATGTTCAATGTTAGTTCAGAATTCAGAGTGAGATATGGCAATGAGAAACTATTAAACCATTTTAACACTTTAGCATTCAGATTCACATTGTTTTGAATTAATCACACATTATCTCATAGCTTTGAGACTTTGATAATCTGATTGCATAATTTTAGAATTATATTGTAGTGTAGGTGCAAGAAGTTGGATCTGGTGAATCTGAGAATAAAACAAGTAGGAGATATTGGCCAGATATGGATGGTTTAAATGCTCAAGGGTTACATTTTCAACATCCCAATCACAAATATACAGAGCTAAGTTTCAATAAGTGAATACAAGATTTTAGCATGCAAATATATCATACATTTTCCAATTTCAGAGAGGCTAAGTTAATCCATGAGAATAGTAAGAATAAAGTTAGAAGCTTGATTGGATTACTTATGGTTTCAATTTTGTTTCTCTAGTTTTGATGAAAAATATTGCTTTCTCTACAAAATTACTTTTGTATCCAATCAAAAGAAATTATCAAAATACCAAACTAACCTACTATGTGTTATGGTTCTAAAGCTGGTATCATACTGTCTATGAATTAAAACTTTCAATTTTCTCTCCTCCAACTTTAAACCTAAACTTACTAGATTAAGTCATTGAATTGTGGCCATGCTGGGGCATCACTTTCAAAGCTTTGGATCAATTATATTGACCCAATATTTTGATACTTATTTTATGGTCCTTGAGAAGACAAAAAGAATAATGGAATTATTATTCAGCAGGAATAATGAGGCCATAACTAAATAACAGAAAGTATATCTGCTTGACATTCTACTGATTTTGCCATCTCCTGCATATATATATATATATA